>NW_009699616.1:0-53279 GCF_000703405.1 Apaloderma vittatum
CACACCTAAGCCCGCGGTAGGGGAAGTTGGTGGCTTTTGTAGGACAAGCGCAGTGACTTTTAGGAAGGGGGTGTTTCTGCCACCGAGGTAAGTGTTTCTGTGTTGGAGAAAGCCCTTTCTGGAAGGGGTTGGCCCGTGGCAGCGCATCCTCCGCGGCTGGCTCCGCCCGTGAGCCGCGTTTGCTCCAGAGCGCCCTAAGGTCAAGTTCAAACCGGCGCTGGAGTAACTTTTGTGACTGTACAATGGTTAAAAATACTCGTGCTGGTTTACTGGGAAAGTATTTTAATCTCTGTGTTTTTCCTAGGGGTGTTTGAAGGTTGAACGGAGCTGTGTCGGTTTATTTATAACTCGATGAAGAAACATAATACAGGAATGCATTTACTTGTATCGGTGAAATTTTGTCTGGTTTAGGGAAGCGAGCAAGTTGTCTAGATGGCAAAGAATGTGTTTTACAGTCATAATACTGATGGTAGTTTTAGCATCCTTTTGTGATCTTAGCGGAAGAAGTTATTGCCTGAGTTAAGTAGTATGTCTTTGGCTTTGGCTGTACTACTTTCATCTATTACAAGAACATCTTTAGGTCAGTATTCTGAACTTACTGAATTAAAATGTACGGTTTGTAGCCTGACACGTCCTACACTGTTGCTTGCGAATTGCTTGACTTGAGGGAAGTTGCTCTTAGGCAGAAGAGTTGCTGTGTGTTGTGCTCCACTAGCGTGTGCACACCTACTGACTGCCTGGCGTGTGTGAGCTAAGGTTTCAGAAAGCGCTTTTGTGAAAGTTCACTGATTTAAGGAACTTTTTACTGTAGAATAGAGATGGCCTCATCGTTTAGGAGGTGACTTACAGTGGAAGTTAAAAGGTCTTGTCTTGTAAGGAATTTAAAAGCCTTTCCCTCCCTGCCTTAGTGGTTTTGCGTGTGTAAATACTATTTTTTATGAAATTGGATATAGTAGTGGATAAAGATTTCAACAGGAAATGTCTGTAAGGAGCATCTCTGGTGGTTTTCCTCTCCTTATTTCCAGGGGCAGAGTTCTACATATTTTCCTCTTTTGCCTTCTTATGTTTCTTGTCTGCCTCTGTCACTGGTGGTGGCTGTGAACGAGCCCCTTGACGTTAAGTAAAACTTTCTGTCATTGTAGACATGTCAATACTGTTGCATAAAAAAATAGGGGCTAGTCTTTATTTCTTGCACGTGTAAGTAGAACATTAGATTTAGATAAGTTATTTATATGCAGTATTTACAGGATTGATTCATCAATTTTAGCATTTGTCTACACTTGAAAGTCAATTCTTATTTAATATGGGGAAAAAGGCAGTCACTATTGTGGCACAATGCTATAATGGTCAGTCTTAATTCAACAATAGCTACTTATGCTGGGAATTATTGAAGAATGTGTAAATATATCTTAAAGTTACTCTCAGCCTTCTTGCCCTTTTCTGGGCTTTTTGTTCAACTAATTATAGAAGTATATTCAGCTTTTAAATTTTTCTCTCTGGTTTTACTTTGTAACGCTACTATCTGGTAATTAATCATTATTCTCTGTTGCAGCTAAAATGAATTCAGAGCCTGATCCCCCCTCAAGTCCCTCTCACCCCCAGCTGCATCTTGGAAGGTCCCAGCTAAACGCAGCTGCTGGGGACCATAGTGAGAACAGTCAGAAATCTGGACCCCCTTCAGGAAATTCCGCAACTTTTTCTTCTTCAGTTCCTGGTTACTCCCGTAGCAGGGAGAAAGCTGAAAAAAAGGGTAAGTATGAAAGTGATTTTTATGCAAAATTTATTTATGTTAAACATTGGGAGATTATTGTGTGTGCATGTATTCTAAACTCTGTTTAAAAAGATGTGATAAAGTCAGAAATAAATTTCTTCAATTTCTTTTAACCTGTTGTTGTGAAAGATACTTTTCCCTTGTAGCTTACAGAGTTTTTGCACCCAATTTGACTTATGTGTACAGAGCATCAGGAAAGAAGTTTGACAAATTGGCAGGAAGAATTAAATGCAATTTAGCATAATATGAAGGTTTCATTTTGATTTCTTTAGTTGGCTAGATTGCATGCTAACTGTAGCTTTAATAAGAATTCTGATGTGGTTGAATAGATACTACTGTCATGTAGACTGAAGGAATAGTTAAGATGATAGATGAAACCAGAGCGACAGAAGCAAAGTTGAGATTAGCAGGCAGGTAGGAAGTTGGATCAAAAACCATGATACACTGAATGGCAGAATGATACTCTTTGCTTCACCCCATTCACTGTGAAACATTTGAGTTTCAAAGGTTTTGAAAACTGATGGGATGAGAAAAATGTCGCATGCAAAAGGTAGAAATTAAAATATCTGGCTCCTGTGCTCAGCTGCTGAGTTCCAGTTTTAAGTTCAGTTTGTAGTCTAACACTTGTGTGAGAGGGTCTTGTGTTCGAGGTCTAGCAAAATGACTGCTCTTCAACTTTAAAATCAGGCTTTTGATTCTCAAGAGTGTTTATGTGCATTCTCTTACGTTCATAAATATGAGTCACTCTATTGAAGGTAATAAGTCTATCCAAGAGTTTAAAATTATTAAATGTGTGAATATCTACGTGGCATGTATTAGATGCAGCAGAGCTTTGCATGTAGTTCAGGCCAATATTGTGGCTGTTTTGGCACATCTACTGTTTGCATCTAATTCAGAATTGGCTGTTGAAACCTTCTGGGTTCTTTGTTACTAAAGGGCACGTTCCAGATGGAGGAGAATTTTTGGAGGTTTGAATTTCTAACATGTTTCAGTGTATCATTACCAACTTTGTTGTCTCACACACCTGTAAAAGAATTCAGAGACAGTGGAGAATTTACACTCCTGACATTAATTACGTGATTGTTAATTTGGGATCAGTGTTAATGTGTATGTTTTACTTTCTTCATTCTCCAGTTTCCTAGTATGCTTCAACAGGGAAAGAATAGCAACAATATGGTATGGAGTTACCTTGGGCTTTGTTATGATTTGAAAGAGGAAAACATAACTTTCTGTCGTTGATACTCACATTAATGCAAAATGAATACAAGCTATCAGTCGAATGGTATTATACGCAGGGATTCTGTAAGGTATTCTTCTCTGGCTAATTTGTAGATTTTCATACTCCGTGTAAATATTGGACTTTTAAAATCATACAAAGATTTGCCTTAGTATGCTTTAGAGGCCTGTGTATTTACTAGTGATCCCTAAACAGTTTTGTATTATAGGTGCTTTTCTTTGTGTCCCTTTAAAGGAGGAATTTTGAGCATTGATTTATTTCTTCATTTCAGTTGTGACTTATTCCTGATTGCTTTAAATCTCTTCCCATGAAAATCTTCTCAGTGCCTGGTGCCACCGTCATTGCCCTTTCCATCCCCATCTTAATATACACAAGTATTTAATGCCTAAGAAGGAGCTGCTGTTGCCATTATGTCATGCCAGAGTCTCCAGCAACCAAGATTTTTAGTTGCAAACGTGCTCAGTAAGTTCGTATTTCTTCATGCAGTATTTTCTTCTACAGTCACTTTTGATTTATGTTACTTGTCAGTACTAGCAGTTTTGAGAACTGAAAACTCAAAATAAAAGCAGCAGAGAATTTTTCTTCCACTCACAGCAGCATTGGTCATCAGAATTCACAAAAGGATTATGGGAGGACTTCAGCAAGAAGTACAAATTCAAAATCACTTATGTGTGTATGGAAACTAATATGAAAAAAGGTGTCTCAGACAGGAAACTGTAACTTCATCAATTTTCAGAGTATTTGAACTGACAGAGAAGATCTTCCTTGGAATCCCCAGAGCCTTTACCAGTAAATAGCATTCAAGTTCCCGATAGATCTAGAAAGAGTGAAGATTGTGGTCCCTTAGCTATGGCATGTTGTGATCTAGTTGTATGAAAGGACATATGCACTAGACCAGATTTTTGGGAGAGGCTGTCCAGACTTCTTTCTTGGAAGATGAAGAAGTTGGTTACTTTGAGTAGTCGCTATATTTCACCGTGTTGATGACTGTAACTCTGAACGATGTACAAGAGGACAGAAAAAAAAACCCACATTGCTGTACAAAAAACTATCTCAATAAATATTATTCAATATCACAGAATGTCAGAGGTTGGAAGGGACCTCTAGAGATCATCTAGTCCAACCCCCCTGCCAAAGCAGGATCGCCTAGATATGTAAATATATAGAACAGTTCTCTTTATTGTTGACTTAAATATCTTGCACAAAATTCTATAAACTTAAATTTGTAGTAGAAGTGATTTAATTTTTTTATAAATTGCCTATGACTTACGTTGGAGAAAGGGAGATATGACATCCATCTCACATATTATCTTGAAAGACAGTTTTACCTTAAGCCTATCTGCCACATGCCCATGTGCCCTGAATGCAAAGAAGGGTAATGGTATCCTGGGCAAAGAGTTGCCAGCTGGTGGAGGGAGGTGATCCTTCCCCTCTACTTGGCACTGGTGAGGCCACAGCTGGAGTCCTGGGTCCAGTTCAGGGTTCCCCAGTACAAGAGAGGCATGGACAGAGTGGCGAGAATCCAATAAAGGGACACGAAGATGATGAAAAACTGAAATACAGGAGGCTTTGTCTGAACATCAGGAGGCACTTTTTTTTTTTTTTCTCTATTGTGAGGGTGACCAAGCACTGTCACAGGTTGCCCAGAGAGGCTGTGGAGTCTCCATCCTTGGAGATATTCAGAAGCCATCTGGACACAGTCCTGGGCAGTCAGCTGTTGGTGGCCCTGCATGAGCAAGGCGGGTTGGAGCAGCTGACCTCCAAAGGTCTCTTCCAACCTCAGACATTTGCTGATTCTTGAAATATTCTTGCTATTTTATCTATTTTTGGCTTGGGCTTTTTCTTCCAATCTCTGCTTATCTATGCTATGTTTAAGGTTGTGGCACCAGCGTGAATGAGAAGGGATAGATTTCCTGGAAACACCCATCTCCTACTGCCGCATTACCCATATCTTGCAGCATGATCTAGCGAATTAATGACTGCCCTGGCTCTGACTCAGTAAAGCATTTAAGCACACACATATCCTTAGCTACAAAGATGCTTCATTTGAACTCCTATCCTATAGTTTTTTTCTTAGCAATTTTTCAATCTATCTTCTGCTAATGTATCATTAGGTAGAGTTTTGGTTATTCCTTGTATAATTCATTTCATGATGAGAGATAACAGTGCTTTGAGAATTTATTGTGCAAATCAAATCTAGAGTTAATGAAAAAAAACCACCAATGTTCAGTTGTTGATCTTGAGATGATTTGTAGGTATTGTTTTTGTTGCTTTAAAAAAGGAGGCTATTCCTATTTCTGCTCAAAGCCATTGCATTCTTTAGAAAAGTTCTGCTTATATAAGTTATTGGGGTTTGTATATGTGTTAGGAGTGGAAAGAATATCAATACATCAACTCTTGTCTGAAAAATAAATTTTAAAAAGGGTTACTCTTTCAAGAGTCTTCCTGGAGAGGAAGTTTATTAGTGACCAAAGCATGTAGACTGCTAATTAGGGCTTCTGAAATTTTAAAACCATTGAGTCATCAGTATTCACATAAGAAAATTACAGGAGAGTTGCCAGTTGCTTAAATAAAAAAGTTCTGCCATAATTTTGTAGTCTGTGCAAAGAGGAGCATGACGTATAGCAAGGAAGACCAGGGGCTGCTTGCTAATGAAGTCTGGTGAAGTTTATTAAAACAGACTAAGACTCAAATCTCCTAAGACACTTTCAATGCCTTTTATGAGGTACACAGGCCCCTTCAATTACTGTCCAGCTGCTACATACCCATTTTTGGCATCTATATTTCATCCACTCTGTGCATCCTCCTTCCTTCAATACAGCCTTAAAGCAGTGCAAAAAGAAATGGCTCAGATGAGCGCTCTGGAGGTCCCAATGCCAGATTCTCCAAATAGGCTTAAAAGCAATATTCTTGCTAGTGAAATCATTTCCTCTATGTGGACAGAGACCAGAGCTAGGAAAAAAGCACCTTCAACAAGTTCCCTCAACGTGCGATTATCTGAATACTCCTGCTATTAATATAACATTTCTGAAAGAGAGGCATGAATCCTTGCTCCAGGTAAGTGCTGTGTTGCTGAGCTAGAACGTAGCTTTCTGTGGCCCAGTGGATATTTTGCTTTTGATTCAGATGAAAAGAAAGCAGATTTGAGAGAAATTTCTCACAATAAAATAGTGGTCTAATACTTGCCTGGGATATCTAGATGAGAGTAACTGCTTCAAGTCAAGCTATAATGGTCTCTCGAACCAGACTTACTCACACCCCACGTAAGTATTTCTTGTCCTGCAGGTTATCTGGAGATTTCTTGCAGTGCTAAAGGACTTTCAAGCATGTAAAGTGTCTTTCTTAAAAATTAAGTGCCAGTCCACCAGTAAAACAGGACATCATAGGATAGTTGAGAAATCTGGGAGGTATTGTGAAGTGATGATCTTTCATATGTGGATGAAATGCTTGGATGTGGTCCTGTGTGACTGCCCTAGGGCATCCTGCTCTGGCAGGGGCATCGGGCTAGATGATCCCTAGACGTCCCTTCCAAGCCCTGACATTCTATGATTCCATGATTTTACATCCTTCATTGTAAGTATGCTGGCCAGTAAGGTTGGAGAGGAAGAATCAGGTAGGCATTCAAAGGTGAGAGTTTGGGAAGTTTCAGGAGCATTGCAGAGTTAAGTTGCAGTGCTTGAACAAGCGTCTCTGGTTAAGGAACTAATTTCTGGTTTGACCATGTTTTTGCTGTTAAGAAAATATGCACAGATCTGTTCCTCAAGAATTGAGAACATATGGAGAAAGTATTTGTACTGAGAACTTTGCGTGCAGAAATTGGTTTCCTATGTTTTGTTTGTGGATGTGCAGAGTTCTGCTTGTTCTTAGGAAGGTTATAGGGTTTTTTTTGTTTCTCTTGGAGGAAATTATTTTATAAATTGTGTGACTTAGAATTTTTAAACAGTACAAAAATTTCTTCTAAACGGTTTATAATGCGTTGTAGCAATGTACAACAGCGTATCTCCAACACATTGCTAAATGATAGCGAATAGGGAACTTCTCTAATTTACAAATATTTTCTGAGTGTTAGCCTCTTCCACTTAATGTTACAAAGAACCTCTGCTTCAAAGCTCTATTTTAGTACTTTATCTTCGATATCTGCCAGAATGCTTGTACAGACTAACTGTTGAGGCAAACTGAAATATTTGTGCATGCCTTGAAGAAATCTCAGAAAAATCTTTGATTGTTAGGAGGGGAGGATTATACCTTGAAGTATTAATTAGTTAGCAATTTATCTGTCAGTTTATTAATGCCCCTTCAAACTTTACCTGTAATTACTCAAGCTCCTGGAAAGCTCATTTGCCAGGCATTTTTCTGGGGGAGAAGTGATTCTATCCAAACAAAAGTTAATAACTAATTTCAGATAAAATTTTGGGACATAGTCATAGTTTGTGCAGAACAATGGGGATTGTCATTTTTAGATGTGCTGCTACTGTTGTCAATAACGTGCTGGTGTTTTTACTGTACATGGGATAGGATTGGGCACCCATTTATTTGAGGAAAGATTCTACATCTTTGCGTCTTTCGCTGTTTGAAATGCATGAAAGTTTTCTTCGGCTGATAACGAAGCTGTTGTTACTGGTAACAATTTTTGCTTTCACACAATGAACCAGGTTAAGAGAAGTGCACCAGCTCAGTCTTCCTCCATTATTTTTCAGGTAGATTGACTTCCTAATCTGTGTTAGTTTATGATTAAAAAAAAGTTTGTTCTAGCATAGTCCCAGGGTATCAGAAGGATAGAAATGAGCAGCCGAAGGGTAGAAAGGGAAGAGCTATATTCACATTAGTAAAATATGTAGTGAAATAGGAATAGCTCTGTAAATGAACTCAAATTCTGTATTGTACACTTTTAAAAATATGATGTAGTGGTTGGAATGCAGTCTTTCAGTTGAGTTTCCTTCAAAAGGAAGCCAGTGTATGTGTTCCACTGTGCAAAGGAAATGCATTAAATGGAGAAAAGCTGAAAATTTAAAAGCACATTCTTCCTCTAGACCAGTTTTCTAATATAATGCATCTGCATTCATCAGTAGCAAGAACTGCTAAATTCCTGGGGGTGTTTTGCAGTGGCTTTGGAGGAAATGATTTGGAAGTACATGGTACACTTACATTCATCTTCAAATAAAACGCTACAATAATCAAGGAGAAACTTGACACTGTTTTGCTGCTTAAGAGGGCCTCTTGCAGCCACAGAAGTCCCACTTCACTGTGAAAGTTAGGTGACACTGGAAACAGTAAACTGAGAAATAAAACTAATCTTATGCCAAGTCAGGTAATTTTTAGAACTGCTTACTAATCAAGGTAATAAGGCACCATGGATTTGCAAAACGATTGGGGTGGGTCTTTTGTTAAGAGCCACTCTATTTTGACAGTAAGCTAATGAACTGCTAGAGTGTGTAGTAAGGAGCCTAAACGGCAGAATTGCTGAAATTCCGTTAAGCGTTGTGCCAGTTGTTATGATGACTTTAGGTCTTCACCTACAAAAATATATGGGTTTATGACCCCAGCTCTTTTTTACCTTGCTTTTCTGCAGCTTGCATTTCTCTCTCTCTCTCTCTCTCTCTCTCTCTCTCTCTCTCTCTCTCCCTCTCTCTCTCTCTCTCTCTCTCTCTCTTTTTTTTCTCCTTTTTTGTGGCTGGGGTTAATAATGATTATCAACTGAGAAATGACAAAAAGCTTATTTATTTCTAACTCTTCTGGTTTGGAACAGGCTAGATTTATTGCAGCTTATCCATGAAGGATTTAATCAGAGATGCTTGCACAGAAAAAGCAGCAGGGCTATCTCATTAGTTGTGCATAAATAATTTGAATGACTGTAAATTATCATTGTACAATAATAGCTATACTAGAAAGAAATAACTTTTAAGAATAGTTTTCCTTCCACTTTTAAAGTTCATAGTCTTTTTATTATCACTCCTAGTCTTCCACCTCCGTGGCAGTTTTTTTTATTGCTCTTCTGACAATTTGCCTTCATTTTGTGGGGATGCAGAAGTTCCCTTTTCAGTTTAATGCTATCTGATGACTTGCATTTGTGGTGTAACTAAGACTGTTATCATACCTAAAAATGCATTGCTGGTCCCAGAGAAAGCAGAGCTGAGTCCTAGACCTCAGCACCTCTGTGAAAAGATATTATCCCCGTCTCTCCCTGTCCCTGTTACAACCTTGAAAAATAGAATGCCTGGCAATGTATGCCAATATAATTATTTTTAATTGTTCTTGGGGCCAGTAGGACCATCTTAAGTTCTAACCATGAAAGTTGAGGTGCACATAAGAAAAACGTGCAATGTACTCTTAGTTGTACCAACCCCTTATTTTGTGCTTAAAATAAGAATCTAGGAGGCTTCTGAATGGATGAAAGGATTCAACACTTATGGATAGAGCATATAAACACCTGAAGTTAATAAAACCATTTATCAAAACAATGATGTTTGTACAAAGTATTTCTCCCTCTCCAGTCAGTTCCTTCATTTATGTCATTATATTCCATGTGTACAAACCATGTTTATGATGTGATGCTTAATGCCTGCTTTTGTGTTGAATGTCAGTCTTTCCAGAAACTTTACTCCTACATGGGTACTGCACACAATACCACTGAACTTCTGGAGCAACTGGAAAGTGAGTAGGAGGATCTTATCAAATTCAACAAGGGCAAGTGAAGAGTTTTGCACCTGGGAAAGAATAACCCCATGTGCCAGTATAGGCTGGGGATTGACCTGCTGGAGAGCAGCGTCGGAGAAAGGGACCTGGGAGTGCTAGTGGACAGAGATGATGAAGGGAGTGGAACATCTCCCTTAGGAGGAAAGGCTGAAGGAGCTGGGTCTCTTCAGCTTGGAGAAGAGGAGGCTGAGGGGTGACCTCATAAATGTTTATAAATATGTCACGGGGGAATGTCAGGAGGGTGGAGCCGAACTCTTCTCAGTGATGTCCAATGACAGGACAAGGGGCAATGGGTACAAGCTGGAACATAGGAGGTTCCACAAAAACATTAGGAAAAACTTTTTCACTGTGAGGGTGACAGAGCCCTGGCACAGGCTGCCCAGGGAGGTTGTGGAGTCTCCTTCTCTGGAGACATTCAAAACCTGCCCGGACACATTCCTGTGTGACCTGCTGTAGGTGATCCTGCTCTGGCAGGGGGGCTGGACTGGATGATCTTTCGAGGTCCCTTCCATCCCCTGGCATTCTGTGTTTCTACGATTTCTCTAGAGATTCAAACTGGCTCTGCTGAACAGTGAAAGCTCAGCGGTACAATCCAGTGACACACAAAAGCTGGTAAAACCGATATTTTTGTTACACAATATAGAGGGATCAACTTTTTCTAAAAGCACATTGGTAATAGAAAATCTATCTGTGGATGAACAGTTTAAATCTCTTTTTTCCTGAAAGAAAGAAGTCAGACACTTTTCACTTTGAAGATGTGCTTACATTGCATCTTCTAGCAAATGAAAGGATTTTTATTTTGTTATTAATATGCATATATGCCTTTTCTCCTAAATGCATCCGAGATTCTACAAAGCTTGTTTCACAGTGAAAACAAAATTTGTAATAGAAAGTTGTGTGCTGTTCCCTGAAAATTTTGAATTTGTTGGATTTTTATTAACTTACGAGAACTGTGCTTGCAGAAGGAACTTTTCCGGCAAAAAAAATCCTATGTAACACTGCATCAGAATTACCATCATACACTTCTTGAAGGGACTAGAGGTATATATAGGACATGACTCCAAAAGAAATGCCATGTGGGGACATTTTGCACAAAATGTGTTCTGCTATATGTATTTTAGCTGATATTCATGGGCAGGTATGCCCTTAAGCTTTAATTTTCCTACTTTTTAAGCAACAAATAGTCAAAGAAACAAGTATGTTTGTTTGCATTATTTACTTTGTATCTGCATGCATTCTTGATGCTTCCTGCCTAATGTTAGAAAACCTTATTTCAACATTGTAAAATTTTCCTCATACTAGCAAATGAGCTATTTCTGAGAATCTGCAAGATTAATTTCTATAGCTAGTATGTTTAATTAGTGAACTTCATAAAGCAAATTCATTCAGTCTTCTAACACATATAAACTGCTTCACATTTGTGACAGGTGGTTATTTCTGATCTTTCAGTCATGCTTTGTTTATTTTTTTTTTTCCTTTTTTGGGGGGGAGGTTAGCCTTACAAGGCCAGATAATTACTACACAGTCCTATCATGGTTTTGAACTGTGTAAACTGTGTAGTAATACCTCTGCTGATCTCACAAGAGGCTGTAGCAACTTCTCTTTCTGAGAAGCAAAGGTAATTTTTGAAGGAATAGAGAACAAGACTGTTGAAAGCTGAGGAGTAGGAGACAGAATGCTTTTACGACAGTGGTTTGCGAATCGCATTCAGTTGGCCAGAGCCAAAAGGCACAAGTGCTTCAGAGCAGTCTGCAAATACAGTGGTTTTGCGGGTAGGTTGTCTTTAGCGATTGAATGCTTGTTTTTTAAGAAGTCAAAGGCTGCTTTTTTCTCTTTTAGTTCATTTTAGCTTTATTCTACACAAGGTGTTGAAATACAGGGGACAAGAACGTTTTTCGGGGCCCCTGAATGGAAACTGAGAATGTAAAATAAATGGTAAAAAATTGCTGGCTTCTAGCAAGCTGATTCTCTTTGTGGATGTTTATAGTAATAATTCAGATGATATGCATCCTTTCGGTGCACCACCCTGACTTCCTTTGGGACAGGATATATAGTATGGTTTTGAGCTGTTACTGACTGTTTCTTTATCAAGCTAAACCAGCGCTAGGTTTAGCTACAGTTTAATATAAGTTTTAGTTTTCGTGATGAAGGTCATGGCACAGAGTGCATTTATAACTCTGAACTTAATGGTAGAATAGTTCGACTCCATATTAGAGTACTACTTAGGCACTTTTATTATCTTGCGTATGGGATGAGGCATGTTTTTGTCAAATTCTCTAGACATAAATGATACAATAAAAAACGAGCTTCATGTTCATCATAATGAAAGCCACGGAAGCAGCTTTTTCCAATACAGTAACTAATCCCGTGTCTGGTTTTTTTGTGTCATGTCTGTCTCCACGTACATGTTTATTTGTTCAGCTTCTGTCATGGAGCACAGTGGGAGGGGTGGAGTTGAGCAGCAAACGTAGGTTATTCATATTAGTACCCTCTCAAAGTAAAAGCAAGTGACTTTATTTGTAGTTCAGAGAGTACTCAGTTTCAGATACAGTTACAATAAGACCTTCTTGCTAAAGCAATCAAGTGACGTACACCTGGAGCTTCAAGTAGTTACGGTGCTGTACAGCGTGACAAAGATCAGTTCAGACATCAGTACACTTCATGATATATGAAGAATTTGTTCATGTGTGTGGGAAGATCAAATATAAAAGAAGATATTCTTCCCTCCCTGCTCCCACTCCAGTGAATTAGCTGGTGGAAAGACCTGTGAGTGAAAGCTTGTTCCATACTACTCTTCGTCAAACGTGTAAATTACTCTTGTCAGTTAATAACATGGAGCCGAGGGAAACGCTGACATCCTGTGACTTCTTCTAAGTACTTATATTAAGTAGTGAGCTTATGAGGGATAAAGCTAATGAAGATACGAAGTGGAGTTTTTGTTTGCCTGGAAGCTCTCCAGCTTTCTTCTCTCCTGCCCGAACTAGCAGTGGAGCGGTACACTTTGTGAGCTCTGTGTGAAGGCTCACAGAATTTGCTGTCAACACTCGGTATTATTTGAGAACCTGAATGCCAACAAATTTCTTCAAGGTTATTCTTTTTTTTTTTTCATGCAAATCATTTGCACTGTTATTTACAGTGTGCCTCTAAGGCCAGAGAGCTTTTTCTAAATGCAGTGCTACTGCTGTCCCTGCTTGATTTTATTCATGATTTACTGAGATGTTAATGGCATTCAGTAGTAGCTGTTTCCTTCTCAGAATGTTCTTGAGCAACTTGCAGCCTAGAGACTTCCTTGCTCAGTAGTGAGATTTTTATATTTGATAGTGATGTCTGGGTTTTTCTTATGCTCTTGATTTGTCCAGTTGTTTTTTCAACTCATATAAATACTTGGCATTGGCCACATACTTTGGCCTGTTGATGCCCTTTGGTCTCTCTGTCTGCATTCCCTAACTGTGCAAATTCTTAATGCATCTTTCTCCTCAGTTTCTTGCCCAGGTTAAAAAGCCTTGATAATAGCATGGAGCTGACTTTTTCGTAAGAAAGTGTGTTACAACTCTGAGGTTTTATTCTGAGTGGTAATAGGTCAGAGCTTATCACTGTGTGTACAACGATAAAATATCCTGATTTGCATTTACTCCATTTCATCTCACTTTTTATCACTTAGTGATTATTTGCATTTGTTTGGGGGGGGTGCATTAATTGCTTCTGAGGTGGTTTTTTTTTTTGGCCTGAATAACACAGAATAATCAAAAGACTGTCACATCCATCTTAGTCTTTCTTTTTTTTCCATTTACGCACAAATGCACTGAATAATATAGGCCTTATTGTATATACTTGCGTGTCTAAACTGTTAATCTTTGCTCAAGTAGAATGAGAGCTGTATGTTTCTCTTCTTTGTTCTTCATTTCTTAGTCTCTTACTAACCCAGGTAACAGCCTGCATTCTAATGCATTTAGAGGACTACTGTGAGAAGCTGTACTCACTGTCTTTGGAAATGGAAATGTGAGCTGCATCCACTTGTCCTCCAACCTTTTTGGATGCTTCAGGGACATCTTATTTCAAGGCTTTCACAAGATTTTCTAATTTTACTCAGTTTCTCTTTTTTTGCCCCTTCCATGGGGGGTTAAGATGTTTTGAGTTGTGGGGGTTTTTATATATTTGCCTTGTATGGATATCAGATTTAATAGACTCTTTTCGTGGATCTCTATGGTATCATACTTGCAGCTTTCCATTTCTGAGTTTTAAGTGAGGGGCTATACGCTGCCCTATATAGTTCAACAGAACTTGGATAAACAATTCAGAGAAACTACAGTTTTAAACACAGTTAAACAGAGAAGCTACCGTTTCTTTTAAGTTTGAAATTTCAGCACAAGAGCTTCTCAATGCTATTTGCTGGCAGGGAAAAAAAGTAGTAATCTTTAAACACAATTAAAAGAAATGGTAGCTTCTCTGTTTAAGTTTGAAATTTCAGCACAAGAGCTTCTCAATGCTATTTGCTGGCAGGGAAAAAAAGTAGTAATCTAACATTTTTTTGGTTTATCTTTTACTGTAGCTTTCTCTTTTTCAGATATCCAATTGTCCTTGAATTGTCTGTAGGCCCTGTAGTCTACCTGATAAGCTAGCTACTCCTGATGTGCTTGCAAAAGCCATAAAAATGTAGTGCCAGGTTCTGCATTGTGTTGTTCTCCAAGTCTTTTTTACCTTGATCTGTTGTGGTATGTGCTTTAAGTTCATTGGTTTTTTTGTATTTTTCTCTGTTATAACATGACCTTAGCTTTACAGTGTGCATTCTTATTTCTAAGAAATATCTTTCCCCTTTTTTATTATTTTTTTTTCAGTCTGACTTTGCTTTTAAATAGGAGTGTAAAAGTTGTTGGTGTTTTGTGTTTTTGGGGGTTTTTTTACTTCTGAAACTCCTGTTGGTGTACTAAATCTAACTTTCTTTTGTAAAAGTGACTCACCAGACTCTTAAACTGGGTTGTGTGCATTGTTCAGTTAGAAGCAAAAATTGTTTTCTGTGTTTTGGTTTCTCTGACTGGCTACCTCATGAAGTTATTTATTAAATATATCTGAAATCTTACTCTCATATCATTCTTGATTGTGATACTTTCTGGGAGGTAGTTGAGGTCATTATTGCTGCTTTCTGGCCTTCTGCTCTGATTTTTCTCTGTGTGTCTTAATCACCTTTATTCAAAAGATCGAGGAAACTGCATTTAAAATCCTGTGTTTAAAAAAACCAAAAACTAAACTAAAATTTGCAAGATAGTTGTGAGATTGACAACTTACTGTTGTTTGTCTCACTTTGCTGGGCCAGCTTGGTAGCTGACTCTTCAGTTACTTCATGAACACTTGCTGTGCTAATAAGATGGGAAGGCCAGTCCAGAAATCTTGTTTTGTATCTTGTCATCCCAGATTCTTTGTTCTTTCCAACACATATTGTAGGGTTGTGGGTTGTTTTTTTTTCCCTCCTTCTTCTGCATGTTCCTGTCACTTTATTTTCTGAGCCCAAATGAATGCTTGTAGTTATGATCAAATCCAGTGTGTGTGCCAAACAGGTTTCCTTCATACGTAGTGTGGGTGTTGCTTAATGCGTTAACTTTTGTTTGGCAGAGCTTCCATGCAGCTTTAACTTTCACATGTAAAACCTGTAATTCCTTTAAACTTGCATATTTGCAATGAATTCTTTGTCTTCATTATTGCTTCCTGTCTGGGAAACTGCTTTCAGTTCTCATTTTATCCTGTTCTCATTAGGTTTCCACTGTTCAAAGCACTTGGAAGTGCCCAGCTTGTATTTGTGTAAAAATTGGTCTCTTGTGAATGGTAACTGTCTTGTGGCTGGCCCCTAGTGCCTGGGTGAACAAATAAGGTCTCAGGCTCAAAAGGCATGAGAAATTGTGACCCTTTAAAATACAAGTTTTTGGTTTTGGTATCCCTTGTTCATAGTCTTTTTCCTCGTTTTATCTGGAGAATTTGGGTGCTGTAGTGACCTGAGAATAAGGAGGTCTGTGCCCCTGGCCAAGGGGTGATAAAAGCAGGCAAAATACTAAAACTTCGTTTTTCTGGGTAGATCTGCTCTGCTGGGAGCTTTAATATGTTTATGTTGGTAGGACGGTAAATCAACAAACATTTTTATTATTCAGTATGCACTCTATTGACTTTTTTTTTTTTGCATTAAATAACTTCTAGATTTTAAAATTTTTTTTTTTTTTAAGGAATTTAAATGATTCCTACCACTTAAAAAAGCACTTAAAAAATTGTGGTGGTTTTATGTGGTGCTTGGGTGTGTATGATCCACTCCATGTTTATGAATATAACTTAAAAAATCTTTCCTTATATGTAAGCCTTATCGCTTATGTACCTTTAAATACTTTAGAATTCCTATAGTCAATATGTGAAGTAATGTATGAAGTTTAAAAAAGTAAATAGTAGTCATTAGTTTCAATTAGCCTGACTACAACCTTTTACAAACATCTGTGTTTAGACTAATGTATTCTGAGTATTTTTCTGGAGTTGGAAAACATACTTTTTACTAATAAACAGAAATGACTCTAGTAATATTTTGATAGCATCATTGAAGCCTATCTGCTAATAATACTCAGCTTTAGCGTACTCTTGTAAATGTTATATAAGACTGTGAAATGCATACTAGCTTATATCAATTTCATTGTATTGAGTCTTTTTTAATAATTGCTTTAATAAAGTACAATTTGCTTGATGGCTTTAACCTGTTAAATGAAAAGCCTAAATCTCAAATGTGGATATTACCATAGGCCTTCAGCTGTTTAAATGCTTTCTGTAGAAAGAGAACATAAACTCATCAGACTCAGAAATACATCTGCTTCATCCTTTGCAGATTGCAAATATTTTCTTGTCTCCTCACTTTTTTTTTTTTAATGGAACAAAGAAAATTAAAGGATAGAGTATCATTTCATATCTTAAGCTTAAGACTTAATCACACAGAATAATAAAAATAAAACTTTAAATTTTATTAATAATGTGATTGTTCAAAAACCCACTGAATAATCTGTGTGGGTGACCCCTCTCTGTGTGAGGGCAGAATTAACTTGTTCGTAAATTAGGAACTGAACCACAGAGCAGCCTGGTGATGAACTGAGATTTGCACAGGGTCTTGGCAGGGTCAGAATTACAGCCAAATGTGAAGTACTTACCACCCTTCTGTGTTGTGGTCCTATCTTGATTTGTTTCTTACATGTATGATACATGATATCTAAAACTTGGATGCTTTCACTTGCCTGCTTGCAGTTGAATGACTGCAGTGCTTGTGAACCTTGAATAACTGATAGATTTCATTGGCTTATATAAATTCACCTGACACACAACAGCTCATGAAGTCTATTTTAATTGTCATAAAAGATGCATGAAGTACTGCGAGATGAGTGTTCCTCCCTTCTGGAAACTTTTATATTCAAGGCAGTAAATTTTGACATTAAATAGACATGATTTTTTAGCAAAGCTGGAAAATAAAAGCTTCCACTGACAGCATTTCCATTGCAGTACTCTTATGTGGGAGGAATACACATCAAGATATTTTCTGACTAAAAACACAGTTAAGAACAAGGGCGATAAGTTACAGATCACCACTTTTTATATTTTTATGGTGGGTGCATTTACTCTTACGTTATATTTGTTCTAATGTTGAGCTCAGTTGAAAGAAAGTATGTGTTGTCCATCCTTGTTCCAAAACATACTTCAGCTGTGTTTTGGACCTTTTACCTTGAGACACTGACCTAAATACCTTAAGACAAAGTAAACTCATATGGCAGTCATAGAATTTAAGTCATTCATCCGCTGTCTTTTACTTATCCTCTTGTTTGTACTTTAAGCAGTATTGCCACTTACGGGAACGCTATGCTGCTAAAGCCATTCTAAATTTGATCTCCAAAACACTCCACAACCTGCTCTTCTGCCTTTGCCCTGTGACTACAGGACCAACCCACAGACATAAATAAAAGATAGTTAATTAAAATTATATTAATAGGTCACATGTGAGGGTACACAGAAGTAATAACCAGGCGGGAGATACAGGACAGTAGGTCGAAAATAATGATAGAAAGCATGTCTTTCCTCTGGCAGCCAGCTCTGCGAGAGCAAACATTTCAACAAGTTTGCCCTGCAGTACCAGCATGTTTTATTTTCTTTTCTCAGTGCAGGTGATAGTTGGAGCATGAGGCTGCACGTTTTTGATTTTTCTTTTTACCATCTTCACAAAGAGCGTTATTTTCATTTTAATCCACAATGCGATGACAGTAAAGTAACTGTATTCTGGTGCTGAAGAAGTAAAATGGGAATGCTCTACTGCTTCCTATTGCGGTAAGTGTGTTCTTGTCTAACGTGCATTGATCTGAGCAAGAGATGGAAGGGATCAGAGCCATATCATGCTCCTAGGTGTGGTGACTGTAAGCTGCCAGAGAACTGCTCTTCTTACTAGGGCTTATATCGGTTTAGCATCTGCTTTCTATAGTTTGCTTTCATATACCCGTGTGTAAATTCCAGTTAATTATTGAACACTAGCCTCCGACTGGTGACTCCTATCCAGAGTGTCACGGAAATATTTGTGGCAGTCTCATCTCAGTATGTAGAAAACCCTGAAGAGAAAAAATTAAAAAAAAAAAAATAAAAAATCCATAGCCAAGACTTGTTGCAGAAATTTCACATTCATGAACTTATTTTGCATCGAAAAAAGGAAGAAAAAGAGTACTGTGTCACCCAGCTTTTTCATTTGGGTAGGGTAGACGGGTGAATATTATTTCTTTCAGACAGTATGCTCTTTCCTCTAACTTCTTGTTTATTATAAGCAGAAAGCTCGAGTGATGTCTGTTGGTGTGAGCGGTGCCATCTGGAGAACAGCTTCTGTCTTGTTTAGAGTTCAGTCCTGTTGGTTGAGAGCAAGGAGATTAAGTAGTTAATTTTGCTGCGACGCTGTTTGCCTGTTATACAATAATATTTTTACAGCTTTCTGAAAAGACCCAGTACTAAATGAAAATTAGTTTTCATTATGTGCCTTGTTTAGGCAGACAACATGTTATAATCTGGCATTTGTATATTTCCAAGTAAAGCTTGGCAGACAAAACTGTGGAATGGTGAAGGAGAAAACTTACTTCATGGTTTACTCTTGTTAAAATGCATCCATTTTAATGAAAGTATTGGCTTGTAGCCTGTTCTTGTTTGGAAACAGTCCCAGTACCAGGAATGTTAAAGAATGTAAGTAGCTCTGTTCTTCAAGAGATTATTGGGAGTGGGGTTTATTTCTTCCTTCCTCCCACCTTTTGAAAAAGAGCTGATCCTGAATAGCACCTCAGGTAGTGGAGCTGCTTACCAGCTTCTGCCCAGGTTAGGGAGAGGCTGAAACCTGTGAGTGGATGCCAGAAAGCTTCTCTGTCGGTTTCCTATGTTTGGAAACTGCTTCCTAACCACATGTTCTTCTGCTGTTTGTGCCCACAAATCTGAAGCTATGAAGAGTCACCGTGTGTTTGGTGATCTTGTGAGATACTGTGGTACGTACGGGTCAAACTTCGGCACTTACTCTTGAGTTTGGATCTTCCTTTCTCTCTGCTCTTTCAGGTGGTCTGATGAGGCTGTTGTACTGAATCGGTGGTCTATTGTCCTTCCTTAATGCTTATCCAATGTAAAGCATACAAGTTCTGTTGGTTTTTCTCTTTAAAACTATTTCAAACTAATTTCTGAGAAGTCATATCATAAAAACTAGCAGTTCTAGCCTTCCTCAGCTTTTCCACTAAACTTATTCTTCATTCATCAAGTCTCATGCAGCATGACATTGTTTGCAAACACTGGATGTCAGATAAAGCTATCAAGATTTTTTCTTTATGGTTAACTGGTGGACCAATATGATGCTATTAAGTCTGTATGCATACTGTATATAGGAAGGGAGAAAAAAAAAAATACATGTCAATATGGAGCTAGACACACAAAAGTGAGGTTTATAAGGTGTAGTCATTGTTAGTTTCTGTGTGCTCCAGGGACTGAGGAGCTGAGCTCTCAAATGTCCCGGGAATGTTTTAAAAGCTGGTTAATCTTTCAAAATTCTTGAAAAGGCTCCATTATTAAAGAGACTGCCAGGTGAAAATCAAGAATAAGAACAGTAGTAGTACAAAAGCTGGTATATACTACGTGTCCCACATGTGCTTGTATTTATTGTAATGAATATTCTATTGAGAAATTCTGTGGAAGTGATGTATGTGTTGCCCTGTGGCAGGTACCAAACAATTAATGGTAAATATGCTCATGTACAACACTGAGATGGAGCGTAGATGTTGTAATGAGTTAATTTTCACTATTCTTGCAAAAAATCTCATGTTGGATTTTTTTAGGTATGATCCTTTAATTCATCAACCACATATAGGAAGGATTTATAAAGTAATTTCAAATATTGCTAATAAACACTTTTCTTTACCAAATTAATTTATAGAGGGCATGAAGGAAGAACCTGAAGTGCTATTTGAGGAACTGCTTGAGCGGGCCAAAGCTGGAGAACCAAAAGCACAAACGGAGGTAATTTTATGTGCTCTTTGTCCTGTCTTGTTTGCTCTTAGTTCCCAAAATAGCCGCTGCCTGCTGTAGAACTGTTACTGCTTCTTTCGTTGAACCGTATCTGCTTTGATCTTAAACTATTCAAAGAAAGGTGATACCAGATGGTTCCTCTGTCTTGAAAAATGCTGCTTGCTTGGAAGTGTTATTGGATTGAGGTCCAACTGTTGAGTAAGCCTTTAAGATACATATGAAAATGGGGAGGGTAGTCTGAGAGCATGGAGAAGGTACAGAACTGCATTTGTGCTTTTTTTTATTTTTTTCTTTTCTAAATCATGTGCCAAAGAGTTGGTATGGAGAGGTGCAGGTCGGGACTGTTAAATGCTGTTGGTTCAGCACTGCACTATTTGCAGGATACCAGGACTCTTAGGCTGCACTCTTGCAGAATGAACTGCCACTGAGGTGCTTTAAAAGGAGCAGAGGCTGACTGATGTTCTGCTTTTATACAATTTCTCTGTTGAAATAGCCTATTTTAGAAAAGAAGCCCCTCCTTGTTTGTTAGAATTAGCTATGCTTAGTTGTGTAATGGCAGATCTAATTGAATTAATAATGACAATTCTGTTACTGTATGCGTTAGTGCTTTCAGTGTCTCTTCGGTTTTAGAAAAATTGTACTGGCTTTCTGCTGCATTCCATTGTCTGCTGTATTGGTCTAGTATAAATAGCTTAAAATTATTTAGAAGGACTTTGTATTTAAATTAGTTAGCATTTTACTCGAGCATTCTTCTCCAGCCTCAGCTTTGATGGCAAAAGGGAATGGTTATGGTCTCTTGCATGCTTGTTGGTGGTTTGAGGTTTTTCCTAAGGATTGCCAGTCTTTTTACAAGTAAAAATAAAAGGTGGGCATGGGAAAGAAATTCTTTTAAAGCTATTAAAAATAATATGGCAACGCCAGGCTGGTTACCTACTCTATCTGAATGAGTTTGAAGGGCAGGCTGTCCTTGCAGTTGTAACACCAGATGGTAACAAATTCCTCACCTTTTGAAACAGCTGTGGTCTTGAGGAGGATGAAGCTTTAGCCTTGAGGCAAACACTGCTGTAAAATCCACATTTTGGCTCTGTTACTCCACACAAAAGTAAGCAAATAGCATAAATATTCTTTCAGGATATAACTTCCCATTGAGTAAGAAGTATCTTATGTAATCAAAGCCTATGATACGTGCATCTGTATCTATGCAATTAATATTTTTTTTATCTTTCCCAATTCATTCCACCTTCACTCCCTTCCTTTTAGCTCTTTAACTGTGTACACTTTCTATTCCCACACAATAGTAGGATTCATGTCATAAAGATTTCCAGCATACAATTTTGCTTTGATAGGCATTCAGGGTGAATTGACTACCTGAAAAGGAACTCCAAATACAGTTGTTTCTTTTCTATGCAATCACTTGTGGAGAAGGAATTAACTTTTAGCTTTTAAAACCCTAAAAACATATTTCTTCTCTATTGTTACGTATGTCCCTTTGGAATCAGTTAGAAAAATTTGGTTTTAATTCTTGCCTTTGTAGGCGTGCAAGTAAGAAGCTGCAATGGCATTGTTGTGCTGTGTGCTAATAATTACAAAGTCAAACACAAAAAAAATGCTCGGTTCACTGGGTTTTGTACTTATTGCTGTGAGTTTATTCAAAAATAACCCTGCGATGACTATGGAAATAAATGCACTCAGAGTGGCTGTCAGTCTGTATTACTGTAGCTTTGTGTAGATTCTTTACTGAGAAGTAACTGTACAGTAATTATGTAAATGAGACACCCACAGCTGGGATTCTGTAACGGAGAAGAGGCAGCTCTGTGTCTTTAACCAGAGGATCTCTGCAGGAGGAACGCTTGAGATGACCACCTCAGTTAGCGAAACCCACAGGTGAGCCCAACCTTTGGAGAAGGACAGCATGAAGATCTGTGTTAATCCGTTACCAGCTCTGACTTCTTAGCTCGTGGTAAAGAGAATCCCTGAGAGCCTAAGTGACAAATCTGAGGTTTGCACCTCCTCCCAGCAGTTTTTCCTCCTTTGATTGCTGTGGGCCAGAGCTTTGTTGTTGTCTTCAGGTGGTTCCATGGAGGAGCTTTGCTGTGACAGTGAAGGTGGCTGTTGCACAAGGCTTATTCAGAGAGAGTTGGTAGACCTTCCAGTAGTATTTTGTGGAAAGCCTTGATGTTTGTTATGGGACTTGGAGGTGTGTTTGGGGTTTTTTTCTGGTTGCTCAGATTTTGGGATGTGTTCTGTAGGGTTGTTTGGTGGTGGTTGTTTTTTGAGGTGGTAGATGACTAACTCTTACGGCTGAACTTAAAAAAAAATCACCAAAAAAAACCACTAAACCCCTCTCCAGCCTCCCCCCTGCTCCAAACCCCAGACAACAAAACAAGTAAACAAATGCCAAACAATAAAAAGGAAAACCTACAGGCAAGCCAAAAAACCACTTCTTTCAAAAGCAGGGGTTATGCTGTCGCTTTACTTGTGCAGCGTGACTAATTTGGAAATCTGCTAGTTTGTGATCCAATAGGAGTTTCTATGTCTGAGAGATCCTTATGAACTTAAGAGCTGTGTCCTTAAGTGCTACTACTCTAGTAGCTTTGCTAAAAATCTCAATTGCTATAAATATAAACACACTCAAGAAACATCTGTTCTTGTCAGAGGCTGTTATTTACCATGCAACTTATTTTAGCAATTCCTTTCTGAAATAAATAGCTGAAGGTACATGAGCAGTTGGGTCATAAACTACCAGGCAATTGCTGAATTTTAAATTTTTTTTTATTATTATTTTTTCTAAGCCATTTCATGTAGTCTCTTCCTGGTGTGGTCCTGTACCTGTGCACTGCCTGTTGAACTCTGGCATGACTTTCTAATCAATGTGCAGGTCTAGCTTTTGGATTACTTAGTCCATTTTTTTTTTTCTTATTTCTGTATAGTTTTGGGTAGCTTCACTGTGTATGCTGTGGGTATAATCATTGTGATGTCTAGCCAGTAACTATCTCTGTAGAAGACGTTGGAGCACTCATTTAGGTGTATGAAAGCAGTTGAAAGGCTGGAGACCCAACCTTTAATGGAATAAAAATATCCTTTTTAAGTTGTACAAGTGTTTAATCTACATGGGAATAATGCGAATTATTAATCTTTCAAAGGTATTTCTTTAGTCACCTTTAGTGATAATACCAAAGGCAAAGTTTCAGAGAAACTGTCAAAAAGGAGTTTTTTTCAGCAGGTAACACTGTGGATTTATGGAGCTGTACTCTGAAGGTAATACATTACTCCTAGAACGTAACTAAAGTAACAGTAGGGAGAGAGGGAGTATGGTGAGCCAAGCAAAAGCATTGCCCATATTCTCTGGGCATGCACACAAAATGTCCAGTGGTTTTTGCTACTTTCTAGCATTTAGTCTTTCATTGCCTTGTGCTATGACAAGCAGAAGTGTTTCATGCTATTGCATAAATATATTTACTAGTATGTTGTCATATATTTCAGTTTTATTGAAGGAAATAAAAAGGTGGTGTCTTTTTCTTATCTGTAAAACAGTAATAGAGGTAACTGCTTGGTAATTTCCATAATCCTGAATAGGATGATTTCTACAGGCTATTTCATTCAATTTCCTTGATGCTTAAGCAGTATTAGTTTTATTCTATTCGCTAACCAACTGTGAGTTTGCTTGGACCTTCAGCGGCTAAACTGCCACGAGTCAGGGATTTCACTGCTGAAGCCTTCTTCCATGTTAAGGCCCTTTGCAAATAACATCATCTGAATTTCTGAATGTCACTGGCACTGGGTTATAGGAGGAAAAGAATTCAAGAAAATTTAGAATTCAAGAAAACTTTTTACAGCAGGAGCTATACCTGATCCTGCTAGGTGCCTGCAGACCAGTGGCACCTAATTCATTGCCCTCACCGAGTGTGTTGAGAGTCCTTCTTGCTTCTTGTTCTGGAACTGATCTTTCCCTGCAGAAGATCGACTTACAGTTATGTTCTTTAGTGCTAGGAGCTAGTGTTTTGACTTTTTGTTCAAAGAGAATTTATTCTCTTTATTAACTCTATCTGAGTTCCAGGGGGTGGGAGGAGAGAGACAGAGACAGAGGGTATATTTCAGTAATTGAAGGAATTCTGTTGCCTACTTAATTCTAGGTGGGGAAACACTTCTTAAGATTAGCAGAAGAGGAGGATGAAGAACTTAACAATTGTAGTGCGGTTGACTGGTTCATCCTTGCTGCTAAGCAAGGTCGAAGAGAAGCTGTCAAACTGTTGCGTAGGTGCCTGGCAGACAGAAGAGGTATGGGTTCTCTGCTTCCCACTTTATCTGAAGTAATACAGTATTTGTTTCAACACTATAAAAAAGGGGTTAAAATACAATGGGAATGCTCATGACAAAATTTTGTAAGGAGTAGATGGCAGCATGTTCAGATAGGTAATTTTAAAAGCGTTGATTACTGATAACTGCTCATATAAGCATGGATATTAATTGTTTGCTTGAATTCCTTAATGGAATTCATACTTGTTCTTCCCCTCCCTTACTTTCATTGAAGCTTCTTTTCTTTGTCTGTGGAAGTCACATATAATCAGACACCACCTACATATCTGCTGTTGTTTCATTCTTTTGCCCCTCTCCAACCTCTCTCCTAATTGGTTTTTTTCACTGTCTTTTCCCACTCAAAGATTCAAATCTTCCTTCATGCTGCTTCCCACACTTGGAATGGTCTCCTCTCATCTGCCAACTATCTGAACTCTTAAATACAAAAAAAAAAACCAAAAAAACACCAAACCCCACACCACAGCATTTTTTTTTAAAGAATTCTTGCTGCCTTTTACTTGCCACCCAGGCATATCCACGCCACCTTTTGCCTGAATTGCTGCACTTCCAAAGTTCAATCAAGGCTTATGGATAATGTGTGTCTTGCACAGTCTTTGAAGTACTTAAGCAATGTCATTAGATTTTGATGAGCAATGGACACAGAAAGGCATTTCTGTAATTTACTGAAGTGGCCAAGATGTGAATGAAACTTGAGAAGTTTCAGACTAAACTGAGAAAAATAAATAGTAGTCAAATCTATCATTTCTGCATGAGTGTGGGATAATAGTATGTAATGTATTTTTCTTTTCTTGAGGCATCACTTCGGAGAATGAGCAAGAAGTGAAAAATTTATCATCAGAGACTGACTTGGAGAGAGCTGTGAGGAAAGCTGCCTTAGTCATGTATTGGAAACTAAACCCCAAAAAGAAGAAGCAATTAGCAGTTTCTGAACTACTGGAAAATGTTGGGCAAGTTGACAATGAAGGTTTGTTCATTAATTGATTTATGGTGTTGATAAAATGCAGGCTTACAGGCTGAATACCTAAGGGCTTTATAAACAATCAGGCATGAGATAACAGTGTATGTATGATCTGCTTAAGAAAAAATGTTAACAGCTCTAACTCTCTTTTAATAACTGTGCTCTCTAGACCAATAAAGTTAATTTATAAAGACCCTGTAAGCTTTTGCTGTAGGTTGTGATTCAGTTAAGCACTCATTCAAGTGACCAAATATTAAAAGTATCGCTTGCTGTCCTTGGAAAATAAATCTTTTATTTTCTAGTATCTTTTGTGTGTTGTTTTGTTGTGTGTTTTTTTTTTTTTTCTTAAACAGTTGTCCTGATGATACCTTACTAGGTATTTCAATTTACAATCACAGTTTTTAAGACACCTGGCTCACTCTCTCATTACAGCAGTATGGGCTAACTATATCAGTGCTGTTCCCTTTTCTAATACAATAATAGGAATATAGAAAGCTGTGTGGCCACTTGTTAGCTGTTTGTATTTATGCTTAATTTTTTTCTGACTTTGAGGAAATACCGTTCTCCAGATATTGCAGCTTGAAGTTATTGTTTGATCACTCTGACTGCTTTGACTTTACATAAACTTCTCTTATTGAAACAGATGGTGAGAAGCAACCTGGCCCAGTCCCAAAGTCCGTGCAGAAGCAGAGAAGAATGCTGGAGCGATTAGTGAGCAGTGAATGTGAGTGCATGCTGCTGCTTTCAGTCCTTGCCTGTGGTTTTGATTTCTGTTTTGTTTTGCTGAGCAGCTTTGTGCTGTCAGAGAAAGAATGTATCGGAAGTTTCAATTGTTGTGAACTGCTGGTGTCATTTCCTTACCTGTGCAAGGTAAATAACTGATCTGCATGTGGTATCACAGAAGACATCACCGTTGCATTCAACTTGCCATTGATAAGTATACTCAGAAGACTTTGCATGTCATTTGGTTTTTTTTAATTCTTGCCCTTTCAGCACATCCACGTCTATTTAGGAAAATAAAAAAAAAAAATCACATTGATTTATTTTATTTTTTTTTAGTTCTAAACTGTAGTAAGCTTTCTGATTAAGGGAATTAGTTATAATACCATTTAATATAGATAGATCCCTCATTCTGTTTCCCTTACTTATGTTAGCCATTCCCTTATAATTAATGTTTGTCTTTTCATATTTGTTCAAGAATTGATATAGGAAAGATGCACCAAGATATTTCTTTCATAACTTAGGAGCAGCTTACCTGATGTGGTGGGGATAATTAAACCACTCAACACACAGAGTCACATTTGTAATGCCAAATCTGTGAGTTTTGTAACTTACGGCAGAGTAGAGGGTTGAAATTGAAATAAAATTCTCCCTAGCCTTGGGTACCTAAGAAATGTTGGTATGCTGCTTGGCCTTCAGGAAAAAAATCAAATTATTAAATTGAGAAAAGGAATGATAAACAGTGCAGCATGTGTAGTTTTTCAAGAACGTTATCTAACACAAGGTTAAATTAGTGGGAAAAATGTCACTTTCTTGAAATGCAGTTGATCATATGAAGTAGGTTACATGCGATATAGGTCTGTTCTTGAAGAGCACTTTTTAATTTTGTAAAACATATTACTTAGTAATATATCTATAGTTGAGAATATGAGTAACTTAAGTCCCATGTGTGGATTAGTGAGCCAGATCTGGGGATTTGCAGGTTTAAACTCCTTGACAGATGAGATTTACATTTCATTAGGTGAGTTTGGCCTTTACCCTCAAGGATTGCGTTCGATATACAGGTGACTTCTGAAAACAACATTCCTAATAAGAATGGAGTATTTCAGTTGTATGTTAACTTTCATAGAAGTAAAAGAGGAGAAATGCATGCCTGAGTGTATGAGTAAGGGAGCAGGTGATGGGAGAAATAGTTCTATATATGTATTATTATATATCGCTGTTGTGTTTCATTGTCCAGTCATTGTATGGTAACACAGGTGTATCTGGGTTCATTGGAGCTGTGTTGAATTGGTACTTGGGGGACAACACCACTGTTCTTTCCATCCCTTAGCTGAACTGTCACGTGCTGATAGAGCGTGAGTGCAAAGCAAGTAATTTTCTGTATTCTTCAGTAATTCAAAGAGTGTCAGAAAGGGAACTGGCATTTTTTTGATTTTTTTTAGAGGCTTAAATGGCAGATAAAATAACAGGAAAGTAAATGAACCTACATGTAAGCGTAGGCAGAAGTTGATGTGCATATTTTTCTTTTCCTGCAGCAGATGAGGGAGGCAGGGGAATTTGTCATAACCAAATCGAAGAAAAGAAAAATCTATGAATAATAGAATCTACAACATGTGCTTTTTGTATCAATTTAAGAAACACTTGGGTGATAATACTAATAACACTTAAAACAAAAAGTTTTCATCAGACATTTAAAGTAAGAGTTAAACTGTTACCTCTTCTCTAGAGAACTTTTATCTTTTCGTGGGTAAGACAGCTGTTACTCTCCAGGATTTACTTCTCAGATCCACTGAGTTTCTGCATTTATCTTGCCAGCAGAAGTTTCTTCCTTCAGTTTTAATGCATAGCCAAAACTTGGAAGATAATTTATATGCCAGATAGGTGTTTGCAGATATCGGATCTGGGCTATCCTTGATGGGAGGTATAAACAGAAGATTAGAGCTGACATTGTCAATGGACAGTTGTTGTGTGATAAGTGGCATCACATTTGATAGGCCATCTATATATAGTAAGTTGGTAACTCCTTCTTCTCAGGATGCCCCGTGGTCCTGTAAATGTGCCATTAAAGAACTTTTGTGAGGTTCTAGCCACATCTGCTCACTGGCAGGAGGGCTGGACTAGATGATCTTTTGAGGTCCCTTCCAACCCTTGACATTCTGTGATCCTCTGATTTTAAATTTAGTGAAGCATTTCAGTTTTCTGTCTCTTTAAAATCTAAAACTACTATTAAGCAGGCCGGCTTTCATATCTTTGTATCAGCTGACTAGCTAAGCTTACTGTGTAGGAGGTGTGTTACAGATTGTTGTAATTCATAAGTCTTTCATTTCTACAGTAGTGTCATTTGCTCTAGTGTATGGAAAAGAGTTATGGCTAATTATCTTCCTTTACAAACAGCATCAAGCCTGTCTACCATAGAAACTAGCTAATCCATGCTAATGTAAGGAATTGGCTGTGAAAAGAGTTTGAAGTAGTTTATAAATTATTTTCTGTCTTGCAACATCCCTGGAGTTTTCAGAAGTAACCTCTTGCCTCCTTTTACTCAGAGGAGTGGATAAGGATCTTCCAGGGCAGAGTGATAAATTTTGTCTCTCTGTACAAGTATACTTTGGTGCTGGCTATCTGTTTTATGTCACAGTTGATATGGTTTGTGGTAAGCCTTTTGTATAGCCATGTAGCATATTCAATTAATATTGGAAGTAAACTGTATTTAGTGTTGTAGGTGTGAATAATTGGACATTTCCCATAATTATATGTCTGTAACTCCTGAACTCAGAAAAATGGCTGTTAAATGCCAAATAAGTCAGTTTTTCAGTTAATAATGTACAGATAATTCATTACTGTTCCTGTACAACTCTTGCTTTTCAGTGTGGCTGCTAATGAAAGATTTCTTTCAAGCAGTTACCAAAGCTTGTAACTTAGAACGGTGTGACCTAATCCACTAGTCTTTTTTGTCCTTGGAATACTTGCAGATAAGCTACATTCACTAGCTCTGTTCTTCTACTTACCATTATAGTAAACTTACCTGCTCTGACAAGATTTAGAGTAGTCACATATTGCTGGCACGAGCAGCGTGTTGTTTAGAGCACAGATCTCAGGACAAGTCGCAAGGTAAGCCTGTATTATCAGTAATTCAGTTTTTGAAGCCCAGAGTAAATCAGCTTTAGTATCAGGAAAGAAAATTAATCATAGAATCATAGAATGCTTTGGGTTGGAAGGGACCTTCAAGATCATCTAGTTCCCACCCTCTTATGGGCAGGAACACGTCTCAGTAGACCAGGTTGCTCAAAGCCCCGTCCAGCCTGGCCTTGAAGACTTCCAGGGAGGGGACATGCACAACTTCTTTATTCAAACTCATAATCAGTACAGTGTTGTGCTGATACTATTTGCACAAAATCTTCATTTTATCTTGCAGCTAAAAAGTTTATTGCTTTGGATGACTTTGTTGAAATTACCAAGAAGTATGCGAAGGGAATCATTCCATCTAACCTGATTATGCAGGAAGAGGAAGATGATGAACTGGCAGGGAAGAGTCCTGAAGAGTTACCCCTGCGACTGAAGGTAACACGACAATACTGAACAGGTCCTGTTGACAGGCTCTTAATTTACTCGTTTCAGACAAGAGGTGACTTGCACTTGATGCTCAAAGCTGATTTTTAGCCTGTATGGATAAGTACAAGAATTGTAGCTATAATTTCTCTTCGGATTTGACTTTATGTATATGGTTACAGTTTGATCTATATGAGTCATATCTTTAAGAGAAAGGGATAATGGTTTTCCCTGGAAGAGGGCAATCTACCTTCATTGCATCTTAGTAGGGATTTAAATATCCCTATCATAATTGTTGTATTTTTATTATAGATGTTATTTCATGCTTCATATCTTTTTCTTATTTAAACAGGAGCAAGCAGGTAGGCAAAGTTATCCATAGTCTTGAGGTGTGAAAAATTTCTTTTATGAAGGAAGTCAAGAATGGTGGAACTTGCTGTTAGTGGTTTTCTGTACCAGTACTTCTTTAGACAGTGAAAGGAGAAAGGAAAATAAGGTGCATCTAATAGTGATATAAAATTCAAGCAAGGTAGGGGGTTTCCACTGCTGATGTAAGAGTTCTTGTAACTGTTGTTATCTGTTGTCATAACTGTTGTCCATTATCATATGGTAGAGGTGAAAAATAAAAGGATGGGCTGGTGAGAGGTATCTCTGAGTAACTAGTATTCTGGAAGAGGTGCATTTAAAAAGAACAGGGACAGATTTGCTAATAAATAAGCTTATGCCCAAGTCATTGTGCGTGTTGCCCCATTTCATCACAAGGCATAGATCTTTGCTGAAGCATTCTTGGCCTTTCTCTTGAACTAATTAATATAAAAGCCTAAGTTCTGGACAAACATAAAACCTATCTTTTTATGGCAGAATAGGATTATTTGCAGCATCTAACGTGCAGATACAATATTTGAACATGTATTTGAAAAAACATGTGCCTTTTTATTGATCCTGCATGAAGTGTGTGGTTGGTCAAAGGGAAAGGATTCAATCCAGCAGTTTTTCTGTTGGGTGACTGTGCTGGGAAATGCCACTTCAGACAGGTAAAGTGTTAAGATCCTGTGCCTTTACTGTTGTGGAGGTAAAAAGAATCCCGCAATGTGTAGTAATTACAGTGAAAGATATTTCTGCTGCTTCCAAACCAGATTTTGACAGCTGCATCGCTAGATGCTTGAGAAGAATTGTTTTAAAGGTAAACCACGGCTGTAAAGACTTTCTTTAAGTGCATATGAATCATATGCACTCCTTCCTGTATATCAGAATGTATAGCATAATCCTTTGCAGAACAGTGGAAAAATTAAATGCTTTTAAACTACAGTATTCACAGCTCAAGTAATGACATAAGATGGTAGAGGAGTGCAGCCGTGTAGTTTATCTTCAGTGTGAAGCTGGCAGAGCAGAATATTTGACTAGGAAGCCATTTAATTATATGTGTCAAAGGTAATGAAATACATCTCTCCTGAAATCAAAATCGCCTCTGAGCTTCATCTGACTGAATTAATCAAAATAGAGCTAATCATCTCAGACAAAGTAATCTCATTTTATTGGCAACATGCGTATGAAATACAAATTTTCTTACGTCGGCTGAGGTTAGACAACTGACTGCCACTGCTTCCGCTAAGAATTTCTGTGATGTAAAGATACAAAACTGCTCATAAAATGCTTCTTTCTCTCTTTCCAGGTTGTAAAATACCCGCTTCATGCCATTATGGAAATTAAAGAATATCTTATAGATCTTGCATCAAAGGCGGGAATGCATTGGCTGTCTACCATTGTTCCAACACACCATATTAATGCTCTCATTTTTTTCTTCATCATCAGTAATCTGACAATTGATTTTTTTGCCTTCATTATTCCATTAGTCATATTCTATTTGTCCTTCATTTCTATGGTGATTTGCACACTGAAAGTTTTTCAGGACAGTAAGGCTTGGGAAAACTTCCGTGCTTTGACTGACTTACTGCTTCGTTTTGAACCAAACCTAGACGTTGAGCAAGCTGAGGTGAACTTTGGATGGAATCACTTAGAGCCATATATTTATTTTTTACTTTCAGTATTCTTTGTCATTTTTAGCTTCCCTATAGCAAGCAAAGACTGTATACCATGCTCAGAGTTAGCTACCATCTCAGTTTTCTTCACGGTGACAAGTTACATGAGTTTAAGCACGAGTGCAGAACCTTACACACGAAGAGCATTAGTAACTGAGATAGCAGCAGGTTGCTTATCCCTCCTGCAGGTATTACCTGGGAACTTTGGCTACTTGAAATTTCTGGGTAAAACCTTCTTTACTGTTCCTGTGGGCCACTTCTTTGTGATAAATGTAAGCATCCCATGCCTTCTGTTTTTGTACTTGTTCTATCTTTTCTTTAGAATGGCGCAGCTACGGAATTTTAAAGGCACCTACTGCTACCTGGTCCCGTATCTGGTCTGCTTTATGTGGTGTGAGCTCTCTGTGGTAATCCTGCGGGAGTCCTCTGGCATTGGGCTAGTTCGTGCATCGATCGGTTATTTTTTGTTTCTCTTTGCACTCCCAGTGCTGGGTGTGGGTATTGCGTTGATGTGTCTTATTCATTTCATTAAGTGGTTTGTGTCTCTAGAGCTCATGAAAATTGTAGTGACTCTGGTTTTATGTGCTGTTCCTTGGCGCTTCCGATGGTGGGCAAAGGTTAACTTCTCTGTAGTTGAAGTGGTTAAATCCCTCACGCGAAGCTCGATTGTGAAGCTCATTCTGGTGTGGATTACAGCTGTCGTGCTGTTCTGTTGGTTCTATGTGTATCGATCAGAGGGAATGAAAGTTTACAACTCTACCTTGACATGGAATCAGTACGCTTTCCTCTGCGGGCCCCGGTCGTGGAAGGAGACAAACATGGCACGTACGCAAATTTTGTGTAGTCACCTGGAAGGACACAGGGTGACGTGGACTGGGCGGTTCAAATACGTGCGTGTGACAGAAATCGACAACAGTGCAGAATCTGCAATAAACATGCTTCCGCTTTTTATTGGCGATTGGATGAGATGCTTGTATGGTGAAGCCTACCCTCTTTGTGACCCCAAAAACATTACACTGGAGGAAGAAGAGCTGTGTCGTCTCAAGTATTTGACAAAGCACAACTGCCACATGAAGATGTTTGATAGGTACAAATTTGAAATAACTGTGGGCATGCCTTTCAGTAGCAAAAACGGAACCAAGCCTATAGAGGAGGATGATATAACCAAAGATATCGTGCTGAAGGCAAGCAATGAGTTTAAAAAAGTGCTGTTGAACTTGAGGCAAGGGAGTATAATTGAATTCAGCACGATTCTGGAGGGTCGGCTTGGCAGTAAATGGCCTGTCTTTGAACTGAAAGCAATCACTTGCTTGAATTGCATGTCTAAACTCTTACCTGCAGGGAGGCATGTGAAAATAGAGCATGATTGGAGGAGCACAGTGCATAAGGCCATTAAATTCGCTTTTGATTTTTTCTTCTTCCCATTCCTGTCAGCTGTATAATGAGTTCTCACATTCGTTCAGTGGTATCTTCAGTGTACACTGCATTTACATTACCAAAGGTTTGGCTTCTTAAAGATCAAAACCAACAAAACCACCTTTCTGTAGCAATGCTTAAAGTGTATGCTTGTGTGGAGCACTGGTCAAGTTTTCTAAGTATACACACTGTATCCTGTCTTGAAACCCTTTGTGACTGAAGTAATATACACTACTTTATTGTTATAAATGAATGTAGGGGATTGCTGCTGACTAATTGCATGGAGACTGTTTTGTCCGAAATGGATATATATTTGCCTCTGGTACGCGACTAGATTCATTCACTTGTTTGGTATTGAAAGCACTTTACTCTTTAAAAATTCACAATGTGCCCATTTGTATTTTCATAGATGTGATTTAGAGGAAGTAGCTGACAACAGCTTATGTTGCATATATCGCTTGTATTTATTTGGTGTTTTCTAGGCAAAAGTGTTCTTATAGTCAGTACCTGGTGGTGATACCTGTGTACAGGACTCGGTGTTTCACTGTTTGTTCAGAAGATGGTGACTTTAATGGTTTGTTTGGGTTATTTTTGGAAGCACACACCATTTCACATGCCAGCAAGGTTGTAAAAAGACCTCAAGCTTCCATTTTGTATTAAATATTCTGCACAAAATAGGCTACTTGTTCTGATTGGTTATGATAGCTACATCTATGCCACAAAGGTGTAGTCCATGGTGGTGTGTGAAGGACAAACACCAGAGAGTAAGGCTGGTATATGGACGGTGCCAGTAATAGACAAGCCAAAGCAACTGAAAATAGTACCTAAAAGTCTGCAGTGGAAACTGAAATAGGTTGTTTGTTTAATGATTTGTGTTGTGCAAATAAACATAAAACGCAAACTTGAATTAAATGGGTACAACATTTGTTTGTTATGCTTTGACTTTGTAAGCAGTTGTTTATGTTGTGCTGATAATAGCTTTCACTGAAAAATGTGGTTTAGAATGTTTAAAACGTTCTGGTGAGAGATACTTGAAGTAATACTTCACATTATTTAAAGCTATCTGTAAAGTCTGAGTGTGCCAGGTGAAGTCTTTGTGGCTGTGAAATCTACACATACTTTCCTTGTGTCTTACAGCCTTTTTTTTGACCACTGGGTGACTGTTTCACAGATCTATCACACTATTTCCCCAACTGTCCAAAGCCATCTGGTCTTGTTTGAGCCCATCATAAAATCATGTCTTCCAGGTGCTTCTACTTTTGAAAACTTGTCAGCTGTCTCTCTGCTTGTGCCTGGGGAAAAGAAATTATGTGAGGTGGCAGGTAAATGCAAGTTTCTACGTAGGTTTGTTTACCTGGTCCCGTTTGGGCTGGAAGTAAGCCAAACTCTGACCTTTCTCCTTTTGTTAGAACATCCTTAGGCTCTTGGTAAATACCTAAACATTATTCCTGGTTCTGAAATTAAGCACAAAAGATGCAGGTTTGGTTTGTGGGATTTTTTATTTTAATTATTACTTAGATACACATGATTTCAAGACTTCTATTAGTATGTTTGTCAGGAGAAAAAAAGGCAACAGCCATAGTATTCAGAACTAATGTTAGCAATTCTTCTGGGTTTACTCTTTGTAAGGCTGTCAATTCACTGACTTACTGTGGTGCACTTCAAAGAAGTTATCACGTACACTGAGAAGGACAAATTGACTGAAGTCACATGTGGGAAGTCTTGCAAGAGGAGTATTTTATTGATTTCTTTGGAAGGAGTTGCTTTTTAAGATGAGACAAAAGGATTAATCCAGATACTTCATTTCCCACCTGTAACATAATATTGTTATGAGGCTTAGCTCTGAGACTTCTAGTTTTTCTAGGCTCATAGTTCAGTCTTTTGCATTAGTATTAATTAATTCAAGATGAGGAGGATAAAGCTATAACATTGCTATTGACACATCTAAATTAGGTTTAGCTGTTACTCTGTAAGCTCAGCTTTAGCATTTAGAATATGCAGAATTTAAAGTAAATATTCCTTATTTGAATTTCATCCTCAAAATAACATGAAAAAGTACTGCATGTTCTCCAATCTGATACATTCTTCTATAAGCACATAAAACCAACAAAAAACATATAGAAATTCTGAATAATTTAAGAGCCCACTCTGTAATGACTAACAGCCTCTTGCAGTAGGCAAGAATGGAAAGAATTTACACTTTGCATTTTGCCGAAGTTTTTCCAGAGAAGGAAAACGGCAGGCCTGTAGGAATTACATGTGGTTTTATCTCCTAGAACTGACTGGTCCTGTCTTAAGTGCCATAAAATAGCTTGTTAATTGTAAAATTGCTTGCAATTTTTTTTTTGTAATACTGAGTAATGTTACCATCGGTGTAGCATAGTGTCTTCTTACATTCCTACACAGCTGGTGATATGCTGCCTTCCAGAGCTCAGCTGTTTGTCTGCCTTTTGATTTCCCTATTTCCACTGAAAAAGGCACAAGAAGTTTCAGTAGTCTTTAGTACTTTTGAAATCCGTTGCAGCCTTTCAGGGTTAGGGTCAGTAAGGAAGGAAGGAGATTAAAATGCTCTCTGATCTCAGCTTCGCGGTTGGAATTGTTTGAACAGCAGATAGATATGAAGGAGAACCAGCTACTCATTAAGTTAAAACGCATTAATCTACGCAGCAAAATTAGATAGAACTCACCAAGTTGTACAGAGATACATACCTACTCAAGCAACTTCTTAGAAACATGCAAATGTTACTTAAATGCCAATAGCATGCCTAGAAACCAAACAACCAAATCACATTACTGTTTATATGCATTAATTAAGATGGTTCATTTGTTTTCATATCATTATTCAAAAGATTTAATTAGCTTTTATACTGAATAAATAAATCATTAGCATCCTGCACCTTCCTCTTATAAATTATAGCCTGATGTGGAAAAGATGAGAGATGTTCAGCACTGAGAAACTTGCAATTTCATCAACTCCAATAAACTTGAGCTTCAGCTATTGGAGCAGAACAGAAGATAGAAATGCTGCTGGCAACCTTCCTTTACAAAATATTTTACATAAATATAGAAGGAAACATACAGGGTATTTATCTTCCCACTGACACCTACAGGAAGCACCTTCTATAAGATTGCAGCTTCACCGTGCTTATTTCAGCATTATCTGACAAATTTCATTTACATTTGTGCAAAAAGGTGTTTTACTGCACGTTCTGATTTGAGTACGGGGTGACTTGGGCTGTTTTCCTCTGAGGGGCTGCACCTGCTGCTGATGAAATCAAGGATCTTTTCAATCCTACTGAAGAAGTGTGTGTGTATATACAATCACGCTTCCCAAAATGAAAGAGCAGGAGCTTGTTGATAATTAGCTTTTTAGCCAAGAAGCAGTTGCATGCCCAGTGCAAGTGTAATGTGGGGAATATCTCTGTATAGTATGTATAGTGAGTGCATACATTGTTTTTGCACCAGAGGCACCTGACACTTTGGTTTGCCCACAGGCACGTCAATGTGCCTTTCCTGCCAAAGCAGCACGTCCTTGGGACTGAATGTTAGCTGTCCCTCCCAGACCTTTGCCAGCTGGTAGGCTCTTTTAGCTGGGACTTGTCTCTCCCAGTTTCCCAGCTGACCTGTGGGTTAGGAGGCAAATTCCTCCTTAACTGCCTCACTTTGCAAAGAGGAAAACAAAGCAGTGAAATTCTGGTGTCTTCAATTCATTCCCACTTCTCCTGAGGAACATGCACCTTTTTCTACACTTGTCTCCAGACAGTGGGCCACTGGCTTCAAACTCACAAAAGAAAAATGAAGATATGCTACCAGGGCAGTGACAGTGCTAATAATTCAAGTATGACTTGGTGCCCTGTAGGGTTCGTGCTCCGCATTGGGCACCAATTTATTTGCTGAGGGTTAGTGCTGGGCCGGCCACTAAAGGCTGACAGATTCTCTCTAATCCACTCCTTCTCCAAAATGGGAAGCAACAGAGAATAAGACAGACAGGTTCATGGATTGGAAAAGAAAACTATAACAGCTTTAATAAAACAGTTACAGTACTAATAAGGAAATAGTGAACTGTATACAAATATGTACAAAACTGATGCTGAACTCAACTCCCCCTTGCTCCAATAGCAATGCCCACTGATGCTGCAGAGCATGCAGGCACCAGGGAGTCCCAGGCTCAGTGGCAGAGGTGAACTGGATACAGGAGCTGGATTCAGAAACTCAGAATGGGGATCAAAGGCAGGAGATGGGATAGAGTCCTCCTTGGATGCCGGCCGTTGAAGAAGGAAGTAGAAAAAGGAAAAAATGATCCCTCAGCTTTATACTGAAAATGATGTATGTAGAATGGAGTACTCTTGTTGGTCACCTGTCCTTTCAGTTACTCCGTAAAGGTGTAACCTCTTACTTCCTGGCAACCCCAGCGTGGCACCCAAGTTCCAGCAGTGCCCATGGTCACTGCAGGAGAAAGCATCAGCAAGAGCCTTCCTGCAGCCCAGTCCCAGGCAGTGACTGCAAACATCAGGTGTTATCACTGCCAGTAGCACACGCTGTGTGCACAGACATGCTGCTGACTTCAGAAAGTGCAGCCTCTTAGAAGAGACTGAGCTGAGAAGTCACTGGTTCTGTTTAGCTCAAACAAGTACATTTGGCAGCCCAGACATTACAGACTGACCTCGGCTGATAGGCAGGGATTTTGTTTTCAGCTGCAGTTTGATGTAGAATGCCAAAAGCATCGCAGTCCAAGTCACCACCCAATTGCTGGCGAGTTACTCTGCTTCAACATGTTCTTTGAAAAGTCAGAAAAAATCCCACTCCTGGGAAGCTTGTCCTCGCTTAGGGGGCACTGCCCGGCAATTGCGGGTGGCTCATCACCCTCCGGAGAGAGCACCGCTGGATCTGGAGCCTCAGTGCCCTTGGCTTTAGCTCTTGGGTACTTCTTGGCAGGGTAGGGGACCGGCCGGTGTCACAGGAGTTTCGCGTCCCCGCGCTGGTGGCCGCGCCGCGGAGCGGTTTGTCCCCGGCGCCACCGGGTGGCACTGCAGGCTCTGCGGAGGGCACCGCCCGCGAACAAAAGAACCAGGTTCTGGGTTTTTTTACTCTGTTTCGGTGAGGAAATGCGGTTGAGGGGGGGAAGGAAAAAAAAAAATCTCTTATGAAAAACAGATAATCATTTGCAGAGCCGGTTCCCCGCCTGTTACAAACAACATCACGCAAACCACTAGCAAAGGCATCCTTCCAGCGTGTGTCTGCCATCCAAGACTATGAAAACAGCGAAAAAATTGTTGTTACATTTTGATAAAATACTGTATAATGACAAACTAACAGTATAGGAAATGTGCAGCCTGGCTGCCTTGCATCTCAGCAGCTTTTTGAGACAGTTCCTGTCTCTAAGATCTTTTCACATGAATCTGACAGTGTTGATCTGCATTGTGTCCTTCTGTTGTAATGTGAACAGTAACAACACATTGGTATCGTCCTTCTGTCCCTTTTTCTCTTGTGTCTTCATGTGTCAGATGAAAAAAAGATTAAAAATTTAAAAAATAATTCAGGGCTTATCAGAGCTTAAATCTTTTTATTAACTTTCTGTTACCAGAACAATAAGAAAGGGAGAATTTTAATTAAAACTTAGGTAACAGGTATGTTTCTTTTAAGGGAAATGACAGCTGCAACCTTTGCCTGACATCTCTATGCACTATTAATTAATGCATAAATTCAGAGAAATCAGAAAGGTTGTGTCAAGATCACACACTAGGTGAAGGCCCATAGGAGAAACCCTGAAAGGCTGAATTGTCTTTTACAAATCAAATAGAGAGGTGACAGCAGGTTGTTACAGAGTTTTTGTTCTATTTTTAAAGATGGCAGGATTTTTCTGCAATAATAGCAAGTTTGGCATCAGAAAGGGCCTTGCAAATGTTGCTGTTAACCACAGGAGATGGCAGTGCTTGACAGCAGGAGCTGCATCAAGTTTAACTAGAAAGGACTTGAACAGAGCTCGCAAACCCCATAGTATCTCAAAAATCAGTGTGTGTTGATCTCACTGTGGCCTGTCTTTATCTGAAATAATTTCTTCACTTTAAAGAGCAAGGCATTTTGACAAAGCATCTTTTCTGTAGTACTCTCCTGTTCCTCCCTCCTATTCAGGGCTAGTGACAGCAAAGATGTTTCCACGACAACAAGCCATGCTGTTGCCTCAGGTGACAAACTATAACTTCAATAAATAATCACTGAAAATAGCTTCAAACAATTAATTAGGTAATGGAAATGTTATTTTAATAGGGCTTAGATGCTTTGGAAGTAGCATACAGACCGAATTTTGATGAAGAATCTGTCAACATTCAAAGCTGAAGCTACCATGTGAAGGTCAGGCTGGATATCACTGCCTGAATACACTAAGAGCTCTCTATTTTTTTTAAAAAAAAGCAATCAGCCTCAAAAGGAGGCAATGCAAAGTGAGTTTATTTTCTTGCTAAATTTTGTTCAAAGCACATACTGGTGGGAAACATGTTCAAGGAATTACCAACCTCATCACCAAGCACAGTCCATGGCCAGCCTGCTGTGGCCCCGCATCAGCGTAAAAGACAGATGATGAGCCCGACAAATGGTTTTGCAATAAATGGATTTTTCAGTCTTCCCTTTGCAGACAATGTTTTCCTAGAGTTATAAAGGGATGATGTGTAAATCTCTCCTAATGCTGCTTCTAGTAACAGTTCAATTGATCTTTAATTGTTGTTTAAAAAGTGAATCTCCATGGGAGTGTTTCAGTCCTATAGCCTCAAGTGTCTCTAGGCCAGAGCAGCTCTTTTGTCTTGTACCTCAGAGGTAACGTGGTCTTTGAGCACAGGTGGATACATGGAGTACCTCCTGTGCCTTATATCATGATTCTTACAGCATGGGTACTGTTTGGGACAGGTTGTCCTGGCAGAACTTCTTTTTTGCTTTAATTTTGCTTTAGTTAATCATACTAATATAGCACATCTATGAGGCAAGAGCAAGAAAGGCAATGGCTGTCACTTTTCTCTGTCCCGTTAAGTTATGCCCTTAGTCCTTTCAGAGGCTGGTTATGGATGATGGTTACAATTCAAGACCTACTTTTCTGGGCAAAAAAAAAAATCAGTCTGAGGATGAAGGACTCTGCACCACTCAAGCAGCAACCTTTTGGGGGATTCTGACCTTCTTCTTCAAAAAAATAAAGATGTCCCTTGCCTAAGGATGAAATTCATGTTTGCTGCAGGTGTGGTAAGAAGATCTCCCACCAGTTGTTGTGTAGGGTGTCCATGTAAAGCAGCAAGAGGCCTGGCTCTGGTCTGTCATCTGGCCCAAGTCTGTGGAACGAAATGGAGGGAAAAACGTATCTGAAGACTGAAAATTAAGGTATTACCCTGAACAGGAAAAGATTGCATTTCTAAGTTGTACAAATCAGGGAACAGATGCTGCATCACAGCATCTTCTGTAGGGCGACCACAGCACTGTGCCTGTTTCACTCTGAGTTTTCATTATGGGCCTTCCCTTTGGAAACACTTGATCTTGTTTTGGGTCTTATGGGGGTAAGACCAACATACACACCCTCAAACTTTCTCAGCAAAGCAATGTCTTTTCTCCACTTCACTTCTTGCAAGCGAGCAAACAGTGTAGGAATGGGCCATGACAGCATCTGCCTAATGTGTGTTGGGAGGGGAAAAGATTCCCAGGGGCTCACTTTGGCAGGTGGAGGTGCCTAAGGCAGTTGTGTCCCTCCAGGTGAATCGCTGCAAGAGCTTTGTGTCTCATACACAGCAGTTGCCTCTTTGTGGCAGAGTTTTTAATTGAAGGTTAAACAGTTAAACTGCTTTCTTAATGCATTGGTGGTTGCTAAGATACAATCTCTCAGATTCTGTAAATCCTCTACTCGAAATAGAGTATATTGGCAAATGGGGCTTTCCTCTCTGACAGCTGGGAGACAGGGAGATTACGGAGCAGTTACCATCGTGCTGATGAAAAATTGCTCCTGCAGCCTGCAGAGGTTGCTGTGGTTGGGCCAGCAGTGAGAGGGTCAACGGGACTTTAGTGGCTTCTGGCCACTGGATGTGGCCCAAGGAGGAGACTAAAAGCAGAACGTGGGGAGTCATAGGAGGAGCTGGAAAGAAAGGCAAAGCAGGGAAAACAGGCAGGCTGGCAGCACGAGGCAGACTGGGGAGATTAGGCTGAGGAGGGACTGTGCAGAGGGACCAGGGGAAATCTGTCTGTCCCCTTCTTTCGATAACTTTAGGCAGCAATTGTCCTTCCCAAGCAAGAACTATCTTCTCCACTATTTTACAATGAAGGGTGGATCTCTGCAGAGCCTGGCTTTGGGACTGGTTTGATAGGAGAGATTTTCCTTGGATATAGGCCTTGCAAGGAGAGATTTGTGGCAGCTCCACAAAAGGATTAGGAGATACCAGTTTTAAAAGTAGCACTGGATTCCTGGATGTTCATTAGCAATATTACAATAGCAGCTCAAAATAGTAAAACTTTTTGAAAAGAAGCCTAGCTGAGCCCCACTCATTCACAAAATACGTGGAGGAAGATAGAGCAGCTTATCTCTTATTTCATGCTAAAGTAAGTCTTTACCTGCTAAGATTGCAGCGAATATTTTTAACACGTTGACAAGAGTGCAATTGATGCAGCAACAGCTATCTGCGTTTGCAGATCAATACCGGTGAGAAACGGAGAGTGCAGCTGTTCATCTTGGAGAGGTGTTAGCAGAGATGTCAGAGGATGATAATTGAACCAGCAACATTCTCCTCCCCACCTCCTCCACCACACAATCTGAAATGTGCAGAAATTTACTGTGAATGTTGTCTCCTGTATTGCAAAGAGATCACAATGCCAGGATCTTTCCTATCCGGAGGAAACCTCTGCTTTCTTCTGCATCTTCCCACTAAAGGGAGAAGGAGCTTGGCCCACGGCACCAAGCAGAGGGTAGTCAGACCTCACAAAGGAGGTGAAAGCAAGAGCTGCTGGGGCTGGAACACAGGGACGAGTTACTGACAATGAGGTCTCACTCTAGTGTCCTGCTTGGGCAGCATTTATTTTATAGGTAGAGCGTAGAAGAAAGCCAACCTCTTTGCCCCCCAACCTGACATCCCAGTTCCAGTTTCAATTACTTACTATTTATCATTTACAGTGAAGACACTGAAGGCAGTGATGGGGTTTCTGGAGTTCTCCAAGCTAAAGACTCAAGCACTGCCAGTTTATTACCAGCTGAAGGATTTCAGCCTGTATTTAATTTGCTTGTTGAGATAATCTGGGTCCAGCTGATGCAAGACACATGTACACGCTACTAGTCTTAAAACATGGCTGTCCAGAGAACCACTCCGCATCCTTTGATAGAATCACTGTCGTAGGTTTTATTCTTTTTAGCAGTCATGTTACCAAAAAGAATATAGAGTCACCATGGTAATTAAAATAACTGTTTAATGGAATTGTTGGTTTAAGGATCTTGTCCTACTCATTGACTGTGTCCGCTTGGCAAACAGCAAGATAATTATCTCTACCTTGCCTGACTGATCCATATTCATGGCAGCTTTTATAGTTGAGGCAACTCTGAGGAGTTTGCTCAGTCCGGTGCTTCACATGAAATACTTTGCATCGTGGGCCAGATTTAGGATCTTTAATTGCCTAAAGAAATATCCTCATTTTCACATGAATAAAAGTTCAATCTTTGTCCAACTTCAGAGAGAAGAAAAAAAAAAAACACTTCTAAAAAAATGGTGCCCTCTGAAAGCAAACCTTTCTAGTAGGCATGACAAACTGTCCTGCACAGAATATCGAGACCATTTCATGGCTTCACAAAACCAGAGAAACATACCCTCTCCCAAGCATCTTATAAAATTAGGCCCACGTTTTTGAATCTCACCCACTCCAGTAATCCTGTTGCCTTCTGAGGTTCTACCACATGAGCAAGATAAGTGAATTCATGCTCTAATTTTAGACTTAATGCAATTTTCTGAGAAGACTGCAAATGGAAAAGGATTACTATTGGTAGTGGGAGCAAATTGATGATAGTGTTACTGAAAATTGGTCATAGAAGGCAAACAATCCTTATACATGCCCCCTCATCAGGGATTAATAACCATAACCTTGCCAGGCTCCAAAGGATTTAACTGTGCTTGAAAGCAAGACGCCTTGTTGGCTGCAAACAGGAGAAGCAGGTGGTTGATGCCAATATCACGCACGCACACCCCTCCCACCCACAAAGGGTTAAATTGCTATATGCAGCTACTAAGTATGTGTGTGAAAATTTCAAAAGCCTGAGAGTTAGCCATCTGGCTCCTGCTCCTATGGGGTATTTAGGGATGAAAAGGGAAACTGGAAAGGTAAATAGTGTATTGCCTGATGTGTTGATTTTCAGCTGAGATTTCTCTCTTCAGTGCCTCGTCATATTTGTCCGTCTAAATGAGGGGGATTGACCGTGTCTTCCCTAAAAGAAGGGGGAAAAAAAACAGCATTCAAGCTCTGGGAGAGCTGTGCAAAGCATCACACTGCCTAATCTAACAGCTGAGGCAAATTTATTCTGGTCTGGATCCAGAAAAAGGACTTAGCCTTGCAGTGTCTTCGCTTGTGTGTGCTGATGGCCAGGCAAATTTTCACACCCTGGGGCTCCATGTAAAACATGCAGGCAGGGTTAGCTACCTTAGACTGAGATTCGAAAAAAGAGCCCAAGATCTGGGACAAACAACACGATGACTGGGAAGGGTCAGGCTTCAGTTTGAACTGGGAAGAGAATACTTTCCTAGCTTTAAGTGTGTACACCAAACCAGCTTTTGTTTAGTTTTGTTTTCTTTAAAAAAAATTTCCTCTGTGTTGTGATAGAAAGAAAGAGATGGGGGGTAAAGAGAGATGCTGCTCTGCTGGTAGCTCACTGGTTTGTCACCTGGGCCAATGTCTGTCTCATCTGGGGGGCCAGGCCTGGACACATCCCAGTCGTGCCCTCACAGCCCACTGTGCTGGAAGGTCTCCAGCCTGTAATTGTGGGTGTCCTTCATATGATTTTATTCATTATGACTCTTTGCTTCTATGATATAGTGTGTGTCTCTTACTCCACCTGTAGGAGACTGAGACTCAAATCTCCTTAAGTCAATCTTTGTCTATGAACAGAAGAAAAAGCTGGTCCAAGGTATGAACCAAAAGTGTGTGACTCTTAGTGGGCCAGTTAGCTCAGTAGGGGGCTGGTTAGCTCAGTCAGTTGAGCGTAGTGCTAACAACGCTAAGGTTGCGGGTTCAATTCCCGCTCCTATGTGTTGCCTGATCTCGTTGCGAGGTGGCATACCTGGGGACAGGGAAGCTGGGCTAAAATGAAGTCTAAGGTCCCTTCCAGCTTAGTCCATTCTATGATTCTATGATTCATTATGCTAACCGCCCAAATCAGGTCCATTCACAGCTCTCTGTTTACTTTTCTGCCTGCCACAACACTTTCCAGTTGGAGCCCTCAACACAAGAAGGACATGGACCTGTCAGAGCAGGTCCAGAGGAGAGCCACGAAAATAATCAGAGGGCTGGAGCCCCTTGCTGAGAGAGTTGGGGTTGTTCAGGCTGGAAATGAGAAGGCTCCAGGGAGACCTTATAGCAGCCTTCCAGTACCTGAAGGCGGCTACAGGAAAATTGGAGAGGGACTGTTTACAAGGGTGTTTAGCGACAGGAAAAGAGGCAATGGTTTTAAGCCAGAGCAGGGTAGATTTAGCTTAGACATTAGAAAGAATTTCTTTACAATGAGAGTAGTGAAATAGTGGAACAGGTTGTCCAGAGAGGTGCTGGAGGAGGCTCCATCCCTGGAGGCATTCAAGGTCAGGCTTGATGGGGTTCTGAGCCACCTGATGTAGCTGAAGATGTCCCTGCCCACTGCAGGGGGGTTGGACTAGATGACCTTTAAACCCAATGACCTTCTAACCCAATGCATTCTGTGCTTCTATGATTCTAAGTTCATGTAGCAGCTTGCTCCGTGAGTCCCTATCCCTGTGACTTGGTAAAAGCTAAACAACTCTTTCATGTCTAGCTTAAAAATAAGCTGTGCCTTGAAGTCATCTATTTATGCCTTTTTGGTTGTAGTTTTATTGAAAAAGCTGGTATTAACATATTTTTATTCAACAACAGTTAGCTAATTTGTGCAACACAAAGAATGCAGCCATGAACAACAGCTTTCAAAACAACCAGATTTACCAATTTTACCATCACTTACTCTACACCACTGAAAGCTCAAACTAAAAAGAGAAAGAAAGTTGGAAACGTTCACAATGAAGATGTTAACTTTCCATACATTCAAGAAACCAGGAAACCGATCTGTAGTAGTGATGTCAAACACAGGAACGGAATACTGGTCTTTGAAAGGTTTCGATTTATTTCCTCTATAATCACTTCATGGTATTTTGGTTGGGTATTTAATTAGTTTTATAAAGCTCCAAAGATATAATTCTTTATTTAATTTTAACATGTTCTTTTTGGTACCCAAAGCTGTAACAGAGTAAGGTACTTCAAATTTAAAACAAAAAAATTGTTGTATTAAGATCTGCTTTATAATAAGTTATCTATAGAATCTTACTTGAGAATGTTAAAAGCTAAATATATGTTTTACAGTACTTCTAGCTGTAATTGCCAATATGAGCTGAGAGCATTATTTTGTTTTATTTTTTTGAGCAACAAAGGTTAATGGAGGAGGCCAAAATTCAAAGAAATTGCATGACACTCTTGAAGCAGTAGTTTGGCATTAACAAGTTTTCTATACAATTTACCACATTCTTAAACCTTTTTACAAGGTGGGGGAAAAAAAAAACCAATTTGTTGAATTTCATTAGAATAAATATGTACATATACTGTCCATGCCTGCTACAGCATACAGTATTTTATAAACAAACATTCGTCATTCCCTTTTAAATTAACCTACACATTTCATTCCGTATGTGTTTAGTGTGGCTGGAAACTGATGCACATGCGTTTGTGCTTCTACACACAAAATATACAGCACTGATCTAGAAAACTTCAAACATACAGATTTCATGTGTCGTGTTAAGATATCATATAAAAGCTGCAGACTTGGGGATTTTTTAGTTCTTATAAGCAGATTTTCACTCACCTTTCCCCAAACCAAAATATAAAAGCATGCATACCCCTTCATCAGTACATTCTCTACTTACCAAGAAATCAGTGCATAATAGCTTAAAGATGTTTTTTAAGACTTTTTTTTTTCTGAGGAGTTTTAGTGTGGGCAAATTAACAAGTCATCTGAGTTTTGCTCTTCTAATCATGGTTTGAGGAAACATCCTTTGGGATATTAATTTTTCTGACAGAGATACTAGGGATGCAGCAGTACTTTCTCTTCCTGGATTAAGATGACTCCCTGCACCATTCCCATATAATTCCTGTATGCGATAAACCAACTGTGTGTACCTTCCTTTGCCATTTACACAACTATTCATTTTAAAACAGAGATAGATTGAACAGTATTTATGTGGAAGAAGGTTTTGCTTGGTTTGGAGGTTTATATTTTTCATATTTCTCCAGGAATAATTTTGTCTCCCATCAGTGGACTCATTTAAAAGCACTGAAATTGACTGAGCAGTGCTGCATCTTGCAGCACCATTCTTTTAACAGTTACAGATACCAAGGCATTGGCTGTGTACCCCGAAAGCCACGATTAAAATAACCGTGCTGCAATCAACAAACGAGGGACTTTCTGAAGTGTCCAGCAGTGATGTAATTTTGTTCCCACTGAAGTCCATCATTGCCTTCAAGAATAGCACTTCTAGACATGGTTTGCCGAACTCCAACCACCTCCCAAATGGCAGGACAGGTTTGTGTGTTATTTGCCAGGCTGTGTCTGACCAGCTAGTCCCTCTGCAGTGGCAATATCAAGGGATTTTTTTAATAGTCCTCCATGTGACGAAGATACTAGTTATTGTTTTAAATGGAGCAAAGATATCTATGGAGATTAAACTTCTTAAAACAAGCTGGCTGAGTAACTATATCAGTCTGTCACTTATTCACTCAGGAAGTTGAAGCCGTAACTAATTTGAATAAATAAATAAATAAGAGGGTGTAGTAAAGAAGGGAATGGGATGAGTGGGACAGGGCAGCTCGTCACGAGCAGGGATTCTGCTTCCAGTTCTAGCTGTCATGAGGCCCCTCCAACATGCCACATGCTCTAAAGGGATGTGGCTACTCATTCACTCAAGACAGGTCTGGCTTGGTTGAAAGACAGGAAAACGTTACTGATAAACAAATAATCAAGAGATCAAGGCAAAAAGCTCTAGCAATGTGGTAAATCCCGTGGACTGCAAAAGCAGGCAGGGCACCAGAACAGCATGGTCCTGTGAACCACTGAGACCCTTGGAAGGACTGACAGGAGTTGAGGAGTCTCAGCCCTCCTCAGGAGCACTCCCAAAGTGAATAAATACCTCTGTTTGTTTAAAGGAACCGATACAGACCACAGTACTGGATTTGCAGTCGTGCCTTTTACTCATACAGTTGCAGTGATGGAAAATAGTTGGCTTGCCACCAATAATGATACAGGCTGAGGGGTGAAGGATGCAACCTACAAATCCCACCACAGAAGCCACAAGTTTTGTGAAGATCACATCCTTCTACAACTCTCAAGAGGCTGGTTTGTAAATATAGAGGGATATTGATAAATCTAGTGCATTTCTGAGTTCACTTTATCCTGAAATATGTACAGATTGTTTGTCGCTGCTATAGCAATGATGTTCTCAGTTGGGTGCCACGCTGTGTGCAAGATCTTCTTAGTAAAGTCCAAACTGTCAACGCTGATGTCATCTTTCCTCCGTTTGCCTCCAACGCAGACTCTCCGGGGCTTAAGAATAGCTCGTGGTTTACTGCTCTCTCGGGATGCCTCCAAGGTAACATCCCGTTTGGTATTTCGGTCAAACATTCGAAAAAAGTTGTTATATGCACCTGTCATTATCACACTGTAGAGAGAGAAACAGGGAAAAAAAAAGAGAAAATGAAGATGGTTAAACAGCATCTTGTGAGAAGTCTACTAATATGACTGGATCTGGACAGCTGAGCTTTAAACTTAGGATAAGATGCCTTCTGGTTTCAGCTGGGAAAGAGCATAAACCAGGATTTTTCCTAGTGCACCCCAGAGTGGATAGTTTTCTTCTGCCAATGTCTTTCCCTTCACTATTCAATGAAAAGAACAGTTACATCAAAACTTGCATCCTGAGGCACACACAAATGTCAAGACCCTGACATCATGAGATTGACTTCACAAGGCAAAGGAAGATGTTTTAATAACTCACTTTTAATTGCCCTCCAACTTTCTATGAGCATTTAAGAATTATATATTTCAGGATCTTTTCTTTCTCCAGGGCTTTACCATGATTCCAGAATCAGGCTTTAAAAAAAAAAAAAAATCCATTTTGATGTAATAGTGAGATTTAGTAATATTGAGCACATAATTACATATTTTAATGAGTATTTTGAAGAAATGTGTTTAGAAAGGTTCTGAAAAACCATACTGAGTTTGTACAGACAAACTCTTTCTAGAATAAACCCTTTTCCCTTCTGAAGCCATAGACCTTGCAAGTCTAGACACCATTAAAATTTGTATCTACAGGGTTTCTTAGAAACAAACACATTGATAAACAGGATTCTGTAATCTTTTGTATGAAGTTTGAACAAAGCTTCCTGTCAGGATATATTTCTGTGTCTGGGAGAAAGGAAGAGAAAACACACCTCGATCTGTATAAAAATTACTCCATTAATCAGCTTGTAGTTTGAAATAATGGATTGCTGTTTGCTTCATTCCCCTAGTCCCTAGGGGAGGATATTTTGTCACTAACTTTAATGAATTCAGGATTTTGTCTATGGCCCTCAGGTTATTGGATTAGCATAATCATGGGTTTCAGAGCCTTGTTCGAAAGCTCATCCCCTGTGAACATTTTCCATATATGACGCCAGGGCCACGCTCTACTTTCCTGTTGCAGCCCCAAATAGGGTGTTTGTTTCTGAATTTCCATTTCGGAAGTGAAACCTACCCCAAACTGTCAAATCTCCACAGAAAAAGCTGCACATTGCGAAGGCTGAGGCAATTGGTAACTATTTGCCTTTCTAGTGCAGCCCAGCAGAGTGTCTTTCACATGCTCTGCAATTAATAAACTAACGTCCATCTCAAGTGACAGTTGCTTTAGCACTTGCTGTTGTTTCCCATTTGGGGGGAATCTGCCAGGGAGACCACGACATATGCAACTGTGGGAGAATTCAAAGGCATAAACTGTACTCTCCACCGTACAGATGCTCACTAGCTGATTAGATTAGATGCTCCTGGATTCAGGAGCTGTCTTGGGCTACGTGCATGGCTTCCAGCCACTGTTGCCTTCATCTCATTTGGGGCCATTAGGAGCTAGTGTAATACAAATGAATAATACACTGAAAAATGCACAAATGGGAGCTCTGTGGCTAACTGCTTCTGTGCTACGGCTACCAACTGACAGCAGCTCTCCTTGCTTCAGAGCCACCGCCGGGTAGCGGGAGTGAGTGAGCTGGATTTGTGTGCTGTGAATCACTGGCAGGACTGCCAGCTCCATCCTGCTGCCACGTTTGCTGATGGCGTGCTGGAGTTTGATGACAGCTGATCCCACATTGAGCTTTTTGCAGCTCTTGGAGCACTAAAGGAAACTGCTGTGAATCAGACAAGGCATAGCACAGAGGCCGAGGAAGCGCTGCCCTCAGCGAGAGCTCACCTACAGCCTTTGCCCTCTCAAGAGGCTGCTCTCCAGAAGCAGCACCCACTCCTGGGTGGTCTGCGGTGAAGTTCCTTTCACCCTCCCCATCACAAAGGCCTGGCACAACCCTGCTTAGTAAGGCACAAGTTAACAAGCTCACCAGCTAAAAAAAAAACCACAAAAGAGCGTGACAGCTTGATAAAATGTATCCCAGAAGCTGCAGAAAGCCTATTGATCAAGATTAGTGCCCATTTCAGAAATTGAATCAACAGCAGTAAACCTAATATTTCACTCCTTCCAAATCACCATGTCTTGTCATTACTGCTCCTGCCGTAATGGTTATTCACAACACGAAAAAGTCGAGGTTATTTCATATCTCAGCGCTAACATACACAACTTGCGATGCAAACAGGCCAGCTGTGCTTTGCGCTGTTGTTGGGTTTTTTTTGCCAGTACTGTAGGGTATTTTTCCCCTCGAGGCAAAATTTTGAAACGGGTTCCTAACACTGGGGGACCCTGTGCCATGGGCTGCAGAGCTGCAGGGAGATGAGGAACAACCCTCCTGATGGGGGCAGGAACTCTCAGGGGAACCGTTTCCATGCAGGCAGAGAACCAGTGCACAGAGAGGTGTTTGTCAAGATCTTATTTTAGGAGGTTTTGCTTGCAATAAAACTGCCTTTACAGTCCATTTGCTTTTTAATTTCATGACCTCTTGCATATCTTTAAAATCTGCTTTCTTCAGTTGGATTTACTACAGCTAATTTTTTTACCATATGTAGATGACTACTTTTTATGCTGGCCCTGTTTTTCTGCAGTTTAATAGCTCAGTAAAAAATAGCATTATGTAAATGAGAAGCACCCATTCTTGTTCAAGGTCACAAACACATATGGATTACAATCTTACCTGCTGCTTAAAATAACAATAAAAGAGAATGTGAACTAGATGTAAGCCTGAAATTTATTCCTGTTCAGGAAAATGTAATGAACAATAAAGGAAGGTATGTGACAAGGAGAATTTTATATATATATGTATGTATGTATGTATGTCTGTATGTATGTATTAGAATACAAATTGTAGCTGAGTATAGGAAGAGTGTGTTCTCTATTTCCAGATGCTGCTCTGCACAACAGTGTTATGATCAACGCTTGCACAAAACCCCTGCAAGTGAGGATAAAGAAACCAAACAAAGCCCCTCACCCAAAACACGTCACACTAATTCACAGGTGTGTCAAGGAGCAGCCTGGGAAAGCTCTGCCTACCCACCTGTAATTTTATTTAGAAAGCAGATTTACTAGCTGTGCTACACACAGTCAGAGGCACCAATATCTCAGCTGTGCAGGGGTATTTAAGACACAGAACACACCTCAAGCCTGAGGAGCAGGGTGTTGATAGCTCGGGCTGGAGCAAAGCTGCTCATAGACTGCATCCAGCTCAAACCACCACAGCTACAGTCAGTAAAATACAAAAAAAAATTTAAAATGGCAAAAGAAGCAGAAAAAGATTGAATGGCATGGCCACTGCTGCCTACCCTTCATGCATTGGCAGCTTAGCCTGCGCTCTAGAAGGAGAGGCAACCCTCCGTACCTACAGGGCCCCAAATGCTTTTGTGCAGCTCCACGCCAACCCTCCTGCGCAGCCCGTGGGGGGAACACACTTTCCTCTCAGCACAGTCCTGCTCTGCAGAGCCCATGGAGGACTCCATGTTCCCTCTTCTAGAGCTGCTCCAAGCAAGGTCTGAGGGTTTCTGGCAATTCTTCAGGTATGAGCGTTTTGAGTGACAACACAAAATGCTACTGATGCATCCAGCCTGCACTGGGGCATTCTCGCTTATTAATGGCACGATCTGAGGCATCTCACTGCCAAACTTCAGTCCTCATGCAGGGTCACTATGGCACAAAGACTTATCCTTTTTTTCCTTTACAAGCAGGACAAATGTTTTTTTAAAGAAGGTAAAAAAGGGAAGGAGAAAAGCTCAAGGGCATCTGAATAGTATTTCATCATTTGTACTAAACTGCGTTGAGATCTTCCACAATAATTTTTAATATACCCTTGTCTTTCTCATATCTGTTATTTCCATACTTCTCTCAGATTTCCTTACTGCAAGCCAAGCTCTTAAATGTCACCCATGTTGCAGCCACCCTAGCACACAACAGCCTTGGTCAAAATGGTACCATCCAGCTGCCTCCCTGGATGTCAGGGTTTGCCCTGAAGCTCTGGAGTTATCAGCTGCAATTAAGGCTTGCTTAAAAAACAAACCATACCTGCTTCACACTGATCCATGTTGGTTTTGTTGTTGCTGAGATTTTTCTAAGACCCTTTTATAATATTTTTTTGGTCTAGCTCTGGCCCAGATTAGTCTTCTCAGATGCACAGAAATTCTTACTGCAAATTTCTATTGTCTAGAGCAATTCAGCTCATGTCATACTTTCCCTCCTTCACTGTTGCTCAAAAGACCAAGGAAGCCATGGGCTAGTGTGACAGACTAAGGCTGGGAGGGTCTTCAAGGACCAGCAAACACCAGGCTTAAGGATGACAGAAAAACTACATCAGCCCAGCTAACCTGCCCCTCACCACAAATGTGGCAGCAGAACATCATTCCCTGAGCCTGGAGAGGCAGGACATGGAATCCAAACAGGTGTGACGGGAGGAGACTCAGAGAGCAGCTTCCACCAAAGCCTTCCTCCAGACTTATAAATCTCTGCAAAGGAGTCCCTCAAGGCACCAGCATGAAAAGGGACCATTTCTTTGATGTGAAACTGTCTCCCCAGTTATATTTTGAGCCCCTAGATTTGCAAGATTTCACTACCGTGTGTACCAGTGCACAGCAGGACATTTGCAGTCTCCTGGGATTGACACGCAAGGTCTACCAGATAAGGTTTCATGACAAGCTGACCTTACCAGAAAATAGGAATTAAAAATGAGGTTTATTACAACTCAGTGAAAGGAGGAAGAACTGTTGCAAGTAGTGGGGGCCTGATGGCATATGGGCGATTTTTCCTTTATGCTGCACTGTGTGAAACAACTGACTCCCCATCACAAAGAAGGAACTTCTTCAAACCTCCTGGGGAGTTCGCTGATAGAAAACTTGAGACATCAGATTCAGGATTGTGGTACTCTGATACAGCTGGCTGGGATAAAACTGAGCATAAAAACAGGGGATCCCTAAGTCCTTCCAAGCTAATATTTGACATGCCGAGCCTTGAGAACAAAATGATGTCTTCTAGCTCTCCATCATGGAGCATGCTGCCAGACAGGAACAGACCGTTAACATCTCCTTCACCGGGACCTGCCAATTCTGCCTGATTAGAGTGAAGGCTGACAGATATTCAGTGGGATGAATGACAGTTGAGCCGGCAAGCA
>NW_009699616.1:53310-116260 GCF_000703405.1 Apaloderma vittatum
TTGTATGTGACTTCACTCATCTGCTTACAGCATATCACTTATCCCGGTGGTATTCTGAAGTCTCCCTGGAAGGGTTCCCATACACCCATTCATTTTTTATCTTAAAAGAATAGTAATTAAGGTATCCACTTACTAACATGTAGAATTATGACATTATTTTTTTCTTTTACTGCCTTCTTAAGCTCACCAACAGCTGCAGAAGTGCTAATTTTTGATGTAAGACTGAAATAATAAAATCGATTTGGTTGACAGTGGGAAGAAAACAGTGTCCTGTGGTTCATTATTAAAAGACTGGACTTCAGAAGGGGATGGAAGAACTAAATTAAATTGCCATATAAATAAGGCTCACATATTCACATAGTCATGTAATGATGTATATACAATAAAGATGGCATGATTTTACTGTAATGTACTCAGCTACAGATAATATGTGCTCATCTGGTTGAATTAGTGTAAGACCCCTGCTTGACTCCCTCCCCTGACCACTGTTGTTGCCAAAGTACATTGTGATTAATGTGCCCTTCAGCAAATGAGATCGGCTCTGTCTGATTATATTAGTTCCTGTTCATTGGAGTAACTGAGCATCAATCACGTTCTAATCAGAGCTCACGTACATTGATTTTTTTTGTAAACAGCCTCGCCATCAGGTTCTATCATAGCTTAGATTAACTCCTTAGTAATGACAAAAATTAATATTTTCAGCTAAACAATAAATACGCTTTCATTTTTACCTGAATAATCCTGCCACTTAAAGTTGTCGTAGCTTTTAAGTCTGCAAATGAGAAAATGCTGAGAATTGCAGTTACTTCTCTTATGTATATGTACTGAAAATATAAATACTGTCCTGCAGCAGTTCTTGAGAGTGTCAATTTTTAGTTGGCATTGCTTACCTTCAGCAGTAGTCCTTTTAAAAAAAAAAAAATACCAAAAGGATCAAACTAAGTCACCTTACTATTCAAATGAACTGTTCTTTAAGAATTACCGGTGCCCAAACATAATTTAACTTACAGTAATAATTTTAAAAAACCTTGGAGTTTGTAGCAAAACAATACAATACTTGTTGTTCTTCCGTGCCAAATTTAGGCAGGGATCAGCATTTTCCAAGAAATGCTTTAATTCTGGTATTTCTAATAGGACCAGACTCAAGCAGTAACCAGTCTACTGAGATAATCCTCTGCTAAAACATCCATTCATGCATGGATTTGAGAGGTTCAGAAAAAACATCACAAACTTTGATCTTTCTTTAAAACTTCTGAGTTTTATCCCCATTTTCTAACCATATCAAAGTCATTTCTACAACAGCTGGTGCCCAAGTTGCCATCACAGCAATCTGGGAAGCAAAAAAGCAGTCCAAAGAGAAGATGCCCCTTGCACCATGTACAGCACTACACTTTATCTTTACTTGTGGAACACAGGACTGAAAGAGACCTTGTTCTGCACTTCCAAGTTCAGAAGCTTGTAATTTTAACCCATGTCTCATATAATTGCTTTCACACATTTCCTGAAAACCATCACCAAAACTGGGCTTCTTACATCTCCACCGCCCAGGCTGCAAAGACTGCTCCACACTGTCATTCTGGACAGGTAAGAACCACCTCTAATTCCCAGGCTATAATTACCTGTTGTCACTCAATACCTGTTTGCTGTTGTGTCATTCTCACTCACATTTAGCTTCGTTGATCCTCTTCCTCCCTTTGTTTATCTCCTTGAAATACTTACTAGAAGCAAGGATAATCTTGGCTTCTCTTTCGCTAAGCTGATCTAAACCAAAGTCCTGCCCTCTCCTCTCTTTAGAGAAGCTGTCCATTTGCCTGATTACTTCATCCACCTTGGAGATGAGAGACAAGAAATGTGTAGCTGCAGTCCAAAGGTCTTTGAGCAAGACTCTAACATAATGTCACTGCTTCTCCTTTCTCTGCTGGATATCCCAGTCTTGCTCATTCAAGAATCTTATTTGCATTTTTCACAGCTGCCCCACAACTCTTTTTCACAGTCCTCGCCCAGTCCAGGGGCGGCAGTCCTGCTTCAAATACAGTGAGACAGACTGTTTTTCTCTTCCCAAAAGAGAAGCTAAGTGAGCTGAAGGCACAGTTCCAAGCTCTCAGTGTGTGCCAAACTTTTGCCTATTGGCTCCTAGCTCTGCTGAGCCAGGAGTTGCTGTGTGCCGTTCAAAATTGGCTCCTGTGCTCTCCTTCACATGCATTTTGTAGACTACTAATCCCTTCCTCAGTCACCAGCATATGAATATCCCTCTGTGGTTTTTTCCAACTGATAAGATGAACGTTTGTGTTTTCTTTCAACTAAAATCCTCACTTCGCAGTATACTCTCGGATTTCACCCACTTTATTATTCCAGTCCTCTCGGCTGCTCAGTTCTTCCTGTACAATATTCCTTCTCCCCAAAGCCCTGCCACCATTTGCTAACATGATGCATTAGCACACTGCATCCTCGCTCACACTCTTTGCCCTGCTGTGCCAATATTTCTCATTCAAATATTCAACAAGATATTACATCCAAGATAAAAAACAAGGACCCCTCCTTCAATGCATCAGGAAAGGGACCATGCTGATGGAATCAGGATCAGAAGAAACTGTCATTTGGCACCAGTTTGCAGAGAAACAGTGGGTGCCCATGACTGCCTTCCCTTGTTCCCCGTTTCCAGTAAATAAACTGAATTTCTGAGGCAGCTCATGTGTAAATACAGGATCAAATAAGCTTTCATAGTGTGTTGGTGGGGCTGTATGAGTTGGCATCATTTTAAAATTTTGCAGCCTACTTATGACTTTGGTGAAAACAGACATTATTTAAAGCTTTTTCCCCTCTAGGGCATGTATCAAGATTTAACACGGTACACATCATGTCAAAGGAGGTCAGAGACACAACTGTACCAATATCCAAACACCTTTTACCAACATGAACACTGGTATGTGAAGAAGTAAACTGATGTGCAAAACAACCATGTGGTAACACGGTACTTTCTGACTGTTCCTCATCATATGGGAGCTCTTTTGCTAAATGAGGACAGCGACAGACATAAGGACAGATTACCTGTCTGACCCATTCCACGCACATTCAAACTTGTCAAAGATGCAGTCATTTTCATAGAGGGAACACAACTTGCTTCTAAGGTAATCATGGACCTGTTTTAAAAAAATAACTGTTGTTATTCTTGAAATAAAACGAAATATGAAAGTCCATAACCAGCCCCCCACTCTCTGCTTTATCTCCCACGTTCAGTTTCAAAATATGCTGCACAGATTGGTAGCTTTGCAGAAGATACTGTGTTTAAACTCTGAAGAAGCTATCTGTACTTTTCCACAGCCCAATTAACCAGGCGGTACAGAATTATTGTTGCAGGAAGGCATGAAGCATACCTCCCTCAGCAGGCTGCAGACCCCCTCTCTTCAACATATTTGTTTCCAGCTTGGGTGATTTTCTCAGTGCTAGCCTAATTCCCAAAGACATTTCACCAGCTGATACCCTAGAAATGCTAATTAATGTGCAAGAAAACCAATTTAAATAGTAACAAAAATGTCATATTCCAAGATAAGTGGACTCTCACTTGTGGCAGAAGGAATCTGGCTCTATTAAAAGAACCTGTATACATGGTATCACATATATTTGGTAAGGTATTTCAGAAGCCAAATACAGTTCGAGGTTGTCATTGCACAGGCTGCAAATTACCACACAAATTTAGTCCAAGAATATTTATTTGGCTGAGACTTACTTAAACACAAACATTGTATATTCTCACTTACATACTTGGAAAGTGGGACTAACTGGCAGAAGACCTCTCCTCTGGGCCACACATCTCTGCCGAACAAGGGTTATCATAGAGACAAATCTCATGCAAACCATTTCAGTCCTTTGCTGAATTTGATTAGTTTTCCTTCTGGATGATTGGTTTCATTCTGCATGGAAATAATGAGCTAGAAAATCCCTGCCTAGATGAATTTACTAAAGCACTTTCACTCCTGATGTTTTCTTCCAGCTGTTGTAGAAACTGTAGATGGCGTCTTGGAGCACACATACCAAGCCAATAACTGAAGGGCTTAATTTAGTTCTGGCATACAGAAGTGCTGGTTCTTGCAAGTCCAGGGAGACTGCTCCGGCTCATGGATGCTCAGCAATATAACTCTATCAAGACGAGGCACAGTGACCTTTCACTTGTATTTTCTTTAAGCTAATCCATTTTCAATAGTCAAATTGTACAGTATCCTTAGAATATTTATAACAAAGTTATTGATGATTATAAATTGTAGTTATGGATCAATTTTCATTAATCGTGTGAACACTGAAATGTATATCAATAGATAAAGTCTTATACAACAAATAACAGGCAAATGGTAGATGCAGATAAAACATTTCATGATTAAATGCATTTACCCTCACGGTGAGTAATAGGTCAGAACGCTTCCAGTACTGATGGAGGAGAAGGAAAGAGATTGCATTTGCCTCATTGACTGTCATTTCTAGGTCTCCCTCGCGTTACCGTTTCCAGCAGCCATCTGTCATGACCACAGTCATGCACACACCCTTTGCGAAGTGTGTCCAACTCCCCAGCTTGGATCTGTGCCTTTCTATCAGCTCTGTCAAAAACCAATTTGCAGTTCATTTCTCAGATTTCTTCCTGATCTCTTCAAGGTCTCAGCTCCTTTGTCTTGGCTGACTGGCTGCAGACTTGATCTACTGCGTTGGACAACCAGCTTGCTCTTTCTACAGACCCTTTGATTTGACCACATTCAGACCCTCAGAATGACTTTGAAAAACTAATTGGAAGAAACAGTTCATTTTCACCTTGTTTGCATGTTCATCTGCCACTACCAACAGAGGGTAAAATTAGATTTGCCTTGTCTGTTACATGCCATATGTATGAATAGTACTTGAAGGCAACCCAAATTCATTCCCAACTAACTACAAAAGGCATTCTTGTTTTCTTCACTGCACTGTTTTAGGTCAGATCTTCATGGAATTATCTAGTAATTCCATGCTCAGCATAACAACATGACTACATAGGGAGCTCTCCCATGAGGACTGAACAGTCACAATCAAGAACTGCACTGGTAAGTGACACAGCAGTCCAAATCCCCTGCAACAGACTCTGCCAAAAGTGGATCAAGCTATTATCAGCAATGAATGTGTTCACCTTTGGTTGCTGCTGGTACGGTTCTGCCAGCTTAATTCACCTGGCAGCATCAGAAGAGTATCCAGTTAGGCAGGGCTGCCTCACAATATCCAAGCACTGGCCATTTCACTGTGAATGCTGAATCATTGTCAGCAGATAATGTGTTTCAGCAAGGCTGTGACAGCTGCTCTATGGAGCATTTTTTAGCCACAGCACTGATAAGAAAAAGGGCTCGCATGAAGAATTTGATTTTTATCATGATACTAAAATTGTAACCCGATAAGAAGCAGTACAGTTACAGACTTTGCTCTTTCTTATAACCCTGTGGGGAAATCTGCTGTCATCCTCTTCATAAGTCTCACAGCTAGACAATATCTGGGCACTACCATGCAGCGGATGAACTGAGAAATTCATTCTTCTAATGAATATATTTTAATCTTTTAATGATATACATGTCATCAAAATTATGTGGATACATAACTGAAAATGTTAGGTTTACTTGTTGCCTTCAGGTGATCCACTATAAAAAACTTTTTGCGAGATTTCCAAGTGTCTATATGAGATTTATGTATGTGGGAGAGACCTCTAAGACAAATTACTTAAAAGTGTTTTAAAGCATTTTTTCTTAAAAAGAAGATTCCCTAATCTCTGCAGTTGAAAAACATGAAAGGTTGCCCAGAGTAGATCGACTGTATGAATTCTGTGAAGTTCTGTACTATTGGCTTCCTAAAGCCTGTGAGTTCCAGAGTCTTCTTTAGTCCATTGCAACACTCACCAATGCATCTGCATACTCTTTATATGGCACTACGTAACTATTTGAAAATGAAAGGCAATCCTGGCTTGACCAGCTATTCGTCTCCAGAGACAAGGATGCCTACTTAGTTAGCACAAGTATAAAATATTACCTAAGTTCCCCAAATCTGAGATATGATTCTGTTATATAAAACACAGTCTCGTCCTTACCCTCCCACTCTATTTTCACAGCATATCAACATTTCTCACACATTTAGAATTACAAGTACTGCCATTTTCAGAGCAAAACCAATTCTGGAGTTTTAAAGCTGTACAGGCTGAGACTTTCCAATACTAACAGGAAACACACTGAAAAATATTCACCAAAATGTAATGGGTGCACTGGGAAACATTGGGGCCTGCTTCATCTACTGAGGATTAGCTAATAAATATTATCAATGTAACATTATCGATGTAATATTTTGGTTGTTTTGACAGGACGCACTACGAAAACTCCCATTACATGGTATTTAAAAACCAATTTTAATTATCCTTACCATGAACTACTGTACTCCACCTGCCGTTATACAGATAGAGAAAACAAGGGATTGGGCCAGCACTGTCGCAGGACTGTCTCTAAGGAAGTGGTATGAGCCAGATTAATGACATTTTTCCTACTTTGCATACTCTTCTGTAGGTAGCTTAACAGTTTGCTCTCATTACATTTTTGTAACAAGCAGTTTCTGTGTCACAGACATATTTTTCTTCTTCAAGGCAGACTCAAAAAATGTAAGCTCAGCCCTCCACTGCCAAATAGAACAGATGTCAGAGTACAAACTCAGCGCTGGCTGGAGCCACTGGCATTTTGTCTGGATAATATCGCAATGAATTCAGGCAACCAGATGTGTCTGCCTGGCATTCGCTAACTGCTGTGTCAGTGTGGTGATGTCAGGGTTTAAAACAATGATCGTTCCAAGAACTAGGCACAAGGGAGAAATGCTTAGATGAATTTTTAAAAAAAGTTCTGAAATGACAGAGGTATAAACTCTAAGCAGTCCCAGTGGGAGCAGAATGCTAAGCAACACACAATATCCTTTCCTCAGTTTCTTTTAAATGTTAATAGGGAAATATATCATTTGAAAATAGTGCCAAAGTGAAGAGATTATTTCCCTCATTAGAATCATCCAACCCCCAGTGAGTGTTACTCCGACTCCCCAGGCCTTACACATGCTTACTAATGCTGAAATTGCCCTTTTCCAACTACAAGGATGCCACTGTGAGGATTTTAGCCACCTTGATTTTTAGGACAAGGAGCAATGGATTTAAATTGAAGGAGAATAGGTTTAGATTGGGTCTTAGGAAGAAATGCTTCAATATGAGGGTGGCAAGACTCTTGCCCAGAGAGGTTGTGGATGCCCCCTCCCTGGAGATGTTCAAGGCCAGGTTGGATGAGGCCTTGAGAAACGTGATCTAGTTAAGGGCATCCTTGCCCATGGCAGGGAGGCTGCATTAGATGATCTCTGAGGTCCCTTCCAACCTAAGACATTCTATGATTCTATGATTAGCAGCATTCTTAGCTAGCTGCTTCTCAAACTAAGCAACGAGAAGTTTAAGAAAACACTCTGTTTTTGAAAGTGAGATGCTTCTATATGGTTGCATTTCAAGACATAGGAGATACCTACCTGGTATGTTTCTACAGGCTTTGTTTCCATGTTCAGATCCCAAACCTTGACAGTGAGGTAATCTCTTGTTAGCATGTATCTACCGCTGTGACTGAATTTGACATCTGACACTGAAGAGATAATTTCTGAAAAAAATGATCTGTTACTGGGGTCTTCTGGTTCTTCATAAACTGTTCAAAGGAAAAAAAAAACAGTAGAGAAATTAGAAGTCTATAAATAAAAATGTTCTGTTGCTCAATCTGAACTGTGCATTTCTTATGAAACATGTAATTCAATGTACCAGGGAACATGATATAGAATTAATTATATGCACAACACTTAATTTATTCTTCTTTCTTTCTATAAAAATAAAAACTGAAAGCCTTAAATATTTCAATAAGTCATCTTATAGCTATGGGCCCAAAGCATCACTTTGAGAAATTATGTAAATACACCAGTCAGTTGACTACAGCAACCTACAGCAAGGCAGTTCCTCTATGGTCATCCTTTCCAGGGTCCACGTCCTGTTTCCTGACACAACCAAAATTCACGTGTCCCTGTCACAGGAAAAAATGTACGTGTGGTCTCACAACAGTCTTGGCATCCCCTAGAAGGGTGGTTACTCAAAGTCTGCCCTGGTTGCCAGAACCAGCTGGCCAGTCTGCAGGCTGCTCACTGGTCATGTTTGAAGGCATTTGAGACTGAACACAAGAATTTTGAAAAGCAATTGCAAATTGCAATTACTTCTTCCCATGAGGTGAGCAGAAAATAGGCAGTGATTTACCATAGGGCTACATGGGCTACTTAGTTGACGTGCAATTGCTGACAGTCCTGGAAATCACTAAACCGACTGTATGTGTTGGTCAGCTGTTTTGCGTGCTGCACGATCCAAGGAGGCAGGGGATCACGGAATATTGCTCACAGTACCTTCACACAGGGAAATCCAGCTCTTGTAGCTAGGAGAGTGGTCATCCTTGCTCAGCTGTACACAATAATGGCACTGGATGACTCACACTGAATTGCAGGACCTTGAAACAACTGGTATTAGTAGGCTCTGCTTCATCTGTTACAAGTCCCTAATCACCAAGGTCTCTTCATCCTTCCCTAGAAATCTTGCACTGGTTCTAGCCCTGCCTACCAGGTGCCTAGAGAAACTCTGTTGTCTACCTGTAGGTATCTGTGGCCCTGTAATCCAAACGACCTCAAATGGTGAACTTCAGTAGAAAGTCACGGTCTTTCAGTTCTCAGCAAAATCAGTAAAGTTTTGACACCTACATCTAGAATATTCTTTGAAAATTGGCAGCTTAGTAAGTGTCGTTTTCAAGTTTCAAAAGCAGGTGAAGAAAAGCCATGTGATGAGACACGAAAATGTGCTGAAAGTAGAACAACTTTTTACTGTCAGTCAAAACAGATTTTCTTTTGTGTAATCCACTGGTTTATTTCTCTCTCAATTAATTGATCTATGTCTATGATTCAGACTGTTGAAAGCAACAAGGTTACTGTTTCCATCAGGTGAAATAATGTTCTGCTGAAAGTTAAGGGTGAGTGTGTGGGTGAAGTATGTGGGGTAATGCAAAAAATTATGGGCAATTTTCTTTGGGGGTGGGCAGTGGAATACAGCCAGGCATGCACATGAGAATAAGGTCTATATTTGAACATGTATCATACATCTAAATGGTAATGAACTGCTTCAAAAAAGGGGGAAAAACTTTTCAGACAGACTGTAAATGAACAACTTTAAATAGCTCTTCAAAAATTTGCCTAGACATTCTGCAAAGCAGGTATTTTGTAATTATCCTGTCAGATTTTCAATAGAAGTCTGACGAGCACAAAGCAATTATCATTTCTCATACCTCTTCCCTTTAATCTGTCCAAACTATGTACTTGGCTGGCAGAAATTTCATCCTCCTAATTATGATGTGAAGTTGCTATTAAAACCGGGGGTGGAACCAACAAAAACCTCACACTAACTGAACTACACCTTCATTTATAGCTGAGATATATTTTCTTGGCTCTGTGGGTCTCATCCAACTAGATACTTTGTATTTTGTTAATTAATGAGATTAAACCATTTCATCCTTTATCTCTCCTGTTTATTGCTTTGCTATCCTTACCATAGTAAGCATTAGAAAGACTTAGATTAATTAACTGCAGAAACTAATGCAGGCATGAATGCCTCCTATCACTACAGAAAGATAGTGGTAGCAGCAATTCTTTGCATCTAGTTCCTATATTCAGCATAACCAAGCCAGGAAAATTGTTAGAGGAAATTAAGCAACAGCTCTAAGTGCTACAGACAAAGCTTAGCGACTAACAGCATATGCCTGAGCAACCAGAATGAGGCATTGGCCTCAGGAAATGCAGGTGGGAGACAGTGTTCCTGGGTCTCAGCTATTTCTGGTTTAGCACCAACATAAGGTTATGCAGACGCTGTAAAAAAAGCACAGTCCTCACTCAGTTCGGCTAATGTGAACTGAGTAACTGGAGACAGAAAACCAGTGACAGCCGTGTGACTCGGACTACAGTTCAGGCAAGCAGTTCAAATTCAAGCTGATGAGAGAAAACATGGTGCTAGCACTGGAGGTACATTTTATGTTCAGTATAGTTTAGGCTTAGCTTTTGGAGGCCTCTCTTATGCCCAGGGCCAGTCAGCACCCAAAACATGAGACTTCAAATATAGTTTACTTTTCTGTATCTAAATAAACCTCACTAGACCAGGACTTGAAATCAGAACTTTATTGAGATTCAATTACAAATTCTATTCTATTGTTTGATCAATTTCTTGATTAACTTCTTAATAACTCATTTTTGCCATGAAAAAGGGTATTTAACTTCCATTAATACTGTTCTTGATAACCTTCACAGTGCTAATTATATGAAACACACAACGCTACCTGTCTAGCTGCAAATTAATGAGCATAGGAATCACAAATGGTGTGGTGTGCTGAGCTTTCACATGACACTTCTCAGACTTAAACGTGACCTTGATGACAGGACTGTGGAATAGAGAAATATCACGGGATTACAGATGGGAAGCTGAATGTATCTCTGAGTACAGCCAGTACTGGAGAGGAGCCTCCAAGGAAGATGCCATTGCTGTCCCTTACTCTACTGGCAAACTGGGGTAAACTGGGACGTTTGCTTAGGGAATTAAAGATGCTCAATCCCTTTCTAGAAAGCTTCCAGCTCACAAGTTAAAAAACAGTGTAGCTTTTCACAGAAGTAAGTCTTGACTTCAGAGAGAAGGATGGGTTGGACGAAGGATACTTGCCAGAGCACTGTTTTCCTGAATCCTGAAGAAAATCTGCAGCATAAAAATATGCTGCTGCTTTCTCAAAAGGAACTGCCATCTGCTGAAAAACAAACTCTCATCTTGCATAAAAAAAATTAAATTCTCTGTATTCCTTGACTCTCTGATCTAATGTAGACATGGAGACTCTCTTTAGAGTCAGTGTATAGAAAAGGCATCTCTAAAGTGTATATTTATCATGTAGAAATATATGCTGACATATAAAGCAAAGAGCTAGAGTAGGTGGGAAGGTCTATCTCACTCAGCTTCCTTTCCAGACACTGCCCAAAAGAAACAGACACCTGGGGCAGTGGTTAAAAAGAGTGTGGTGGATGCACTTCCCACTAACAGCCTTGGGGCTCTCGTCAAGCACTCTGGGTGTCACACGTGCTGCCATGGCAACTTCACACTTATTTTAGTATGAGACTGATGCCACAAACTTGCTATATATTTTGGACAAGACATATACAATTAAAAAAAACCCCAAAAAACGAAACCCCAAACTAATCTTCAGGTTCAATTCTAAACAAGAACAAATGCTGACAAAAATTAGGGCTACGCATGTGAATGCAAACTTCCTAACACATCTTGTTTTTTATTTTTACATTAATTGCAAAAAATGTCTGATAATGTGTAGACTGGAATGTCTTGCTCAGCTCAACACAGACCACCCAAACTGAACGGGGCATGAGGTGTGAGTGCTTTGAAACCCCACTGTAATCGTCTGGAGAGAGACCTGGCAGTCACTGATGTTGCCTTTCTCTTCAGCTTCACCAGCCACCTTTCACTGCTCTATGGTATTCCAGATTCCTAAACATGTAATCATGACAGAGGGATACCAAACAGCTAGCAACACAGGGAAGTGGTAAATCAAACAGCACTACTGTGTGCGCTCCACTGAAAAGTGGTGAGTAGATGGTAACTAACCACTACCCCAACAACAGCCAAAAATAGCTCGTCTCAGAAAGCGTAAGCCCCCATGTTCTCATAAAGAGTTTTTCTCTTTGTTTGTCTCATTTCCAAAGAGGTATATTTTTGATGGCATTATTGATCTTCTCCAGACACCAGCACCACTGAAAATTAATATTTTGTTTGCTGGGCATAACTTTAATCATTGCAGGGTGTAATTTCTGGCACATGTGAACTTGAAAAAATAATAATAATATTGCTAAAAATGGCTCATATGGTGGGTGCAGTGTCACAATCCAATATAGCATACAAAATCCTGTATTCCTCCCAAAACCACTGCAACAAGGAGCATGCATGATTCTCTACGTTACACTTTAGGACCTTGGGTAACGCCTTGGCTTAATTTTCAACGTTCCTTCCACTTCCCCTTTTCCTCTTACCTTCACTCTTTTGCCTGGATGAAATAAAAGCACAGGCACTCACAGCACTATTGCAAGGCAGGTGTTTCCAAAATACAAATATGAACAATGCTTTTAAAAACACAAAGAAGAATGATCTATTTAAAGGAAAGCAATAACAATATCTGAGATAATACGGGGCAGGGGTTAGAAAATCTATTTCTCTAATATAATGGAAGCATATCTGGAGCTAATTTTTATTTTCAACCTGAATTTATAAATGTGTAATGGATTGATGGGATAAAAGAAATGGCAACTGGTTCCAGTTAAACAAATCTTTGACTGTTTTAAAAAGAGAAATATAGAGTATAAGCGTTGGCAAAATTTTGTTATATGCCTCAGCACTTGATGAAAACTGCAAGGGTTTGCAGTGAAATACCAGCAAACAAAACAAAGAGAGAATTAGCAAAGAAGACGACCCTTTATAATAACGCTGTGTACTCCTTAAGCCGTAACGATATGAACCCTGAAAATTTCCATTACTGACGACAAAAAGCCGACTTTTTGCTATTACAAAGCCAAATATATTTAAAAAGAAACACAAAGATGAATCACGCTTACTTATATTACAGAACATGTGATTATCTGGAAGGAGAGCAAAAACAAAACCAGGGAAAACTTGAAGATGAAAGCTTACCAGCTTCACAGATTTGTTAAGAAATTCCACCACTCATAAGATAAAATTACAAATAGCCTTAAAAAGTCATTCCCTATAGCAGAAAAACAAAGCTGCTTCTGAAGCTGTTTTATTTCTACTTATGAACAAATAATAGCTTATTAAAGCTTTTTTTTTCTTTAGAGGATGTTGTTTATAGTTTGTATCATGTCCTGAAAACTTCTGGTTTTATAGCATTTCAGTGTTTTTACTTAAGTCCTTGGAAATCCTGCACCATGAAATAACTCACTCTCTCTCTCCCTCCAAAGACAGCTATTTGTCCAGTTCCTGTTCAAGGGTCACAGCTACAAATGGGTGAAGATAGTTTTGGAAACACCCAAAAAAGAGGCAATGGGGTTAATGAGGAGATAGGGGACTGCAAAGGCCAGAGCCAGCCAAGATCCTGGAACAAGAGAGGGAGAATAATTTCTTTTTTATTATCCAAGTATGCAAACTGTCTGCATTAAGGACTTACTACAGATAACCTCCGGGTTACACAGGTACACACACAACAGGTGTATTTCAACTGGACCTGGAAATAATGGCGGTAGATCAGGTAATGTCTCGGTAGGCTTTAAGTTTCATAAGCACAGAAAACAGATGCAGTCCCAGCCTAAACAATTTATCATCTAAATTAAGTCTCTCTTTCATTTGAGATTCCAAATGAAAATGTCTGCAATAGCCGATTAAAACATATTGCAGAACAGTACTTTGAAATGTATGGAAGTTCACCCATTTTGACAGACCAGCCATAGCAGCTTGCAAAAGCAATAAGAACCAATATGCTTCCCTGAGAGCTGATAAATACTTTTAAATATTCTTTTTTTCTAGAATACACAGTTATATTAATTACTTTACATAAAACATGATCCTAAGCTAAAAATCCTACAGATTATTTAACTATAATATGTTTAGATGGCAAATTAGCACCATTCCCCAGGACAGCTGTGATTTGCTACAGCACACATATTTCATGAAGTTTTGTATAAAAAAAGCTAAGCTAAATTTCACTGAATATATAAAAGTACTAATCACAATCATTTTTTTAAATCCATTACACTTGTTACCATCCTCCAACACAGAAAGGGGTTTTTTTAATGCCATTTAATTCAAGATATGCTCATATCTGTAGCTATATGTAGTTGTGGTTTTATCTGTAATGTAGTCGAGGTCTCAAGAAGAGGCAAAAATGGGCAATAACAATGACCAGAAGTTTCAAATTACTTCCACGGAGGGAATGACTAAATAGACTAGGACTCCTCAGCCTAGGAAAGACTGAGGGGTTAGTAATGAAGAGTGGCATGGAAAGGATGAATAGGGAATGACAGTTCACTTTGTACACTGTCTCTTCCAATCAATGAGTAGGGGTCACCAAGTGAAACTAGGAAAGGGTAAGTACAGAGCAGATGATTCTTCATCCTATGCTGAATTAATCTACTAAAGACTTTACTGCAACATACTGTGAACGGCACACATTCAAGGAAAAAAAACCTCCGACATCTATTTGAGTATCATTAAACGTTGTTAAGTTCACTCTCACTGAAGTCCCTGAACCCCAAGTTGCCATCTGCAAACTGCAGAGGCTAAAGATTATGCTGTCATTGCTCTGTTCTTACATCTTCTGTTGATGTTGCCACTGCCCACTGTCAGAGCCAGAACACTGGGCTAGAAGGACCTCTAGTCTGCCCAGGTACAGTCATTATTCTGCACTGTTTAAAATATATTTTAAGATTTCACATGAAAGAGTTCCTGAGTCCATTCTAAGTGAATCAAGACCATTTGCAAGCTCCCTTTGAAATTAATGGTTTCTTTATGCCTTTTGCCTTCGTTGTTTACGATAATAGTTCACCACTATTATTCCCTCTATCTAGCACTATCTCTGAATGTTTTATTGTTTTACATTAAGCCAATCCACTCATACATTTGCCTCCTTCAGAAATTATCTTTTAAAAATCAGGATGTTCTGCTAAAGTTACAATTTTGTCTTCATGTCCTACACTGATTAACAGAGTTATACACGTGTGGAAATTTTTGAGTCCACCTTCATAAGCAAACTGAAATACAACTATATTTTAACACATGAAGTACATAACAACTAACCACAACTATTTAACATTTTATATTACAGTAGCCTGCAGTTGCTTATCCTGTTTTAAACTGAAAAAGCAATATTTTTTCATATTTCCATTTTCTACGTGTTTTTATGTAACTCAGAGGGCACTTCATGCCCTGGTCACTTACACATCATTTTGCTTCTCCAAGTAAAAGCAAGTTTCTGAAGCATGCCACAGGACTGGAATTCCACCTAACGCATGCCTTTATCCAATGACCCGATATTAAAACCAGGCTTCTCATCAGTACTTCTAGAGAGCATAGCTTTTAAAAGAGGAGCCTCAAATCGATATTTAAGAATCTGTTTTACCATCTGCAGTGAGTTGCTGCAGCTTGTCGCAAACCACAAGGGATAGTGCATTAGTGCTGAAAGGCAAAGCCAGATCAATAGCTAAAGATCAGAGGGTGGGAGCTTGACTACAGAGTTGCTTATATTAATATAACTTTGCCAGTGAGTTCGTTAATAAAGAGAAATGGTGCTAAAGTAGGCAAAGAAGTGAAAACCCACAAAGCTAATCTAGATCAAACCTCTTTAAATCTTGGTCTCATGCAGACTTATGTGCGTGTTTAACGCCATGTGTTGTGAGCAATCCCATGTAGTTAATGGGGACATAAAACTACTTCTCCTCTACAGCCAAATTCATGAGCAAGTCTTTCCAATCTTGATATATAAGGTTAGTGCTAAGTGGGAGTCTTTTTCCCAGGATCTGGAAAGAATAATGTTGATTTCATGAGACATTGAAAAGAAGTATTTGTTGCTATTAAAAACTTAAGCAAACAAGACAGGAATTTTAATAGGCTGAATAATTAAAGCAATCTTACAGCAATTATTTGCTTTATCTGTGTGTGGCTGGGGGAGAGGGGTTAATGAAACACCTCTTCAGTCATAAATCATTTACCACTGCTTCAGGCTTTTCTCTTTCCTCTTACCATTTGATAGCTAGAAGTACATAAACCAGCTCCTTTCTTCCTCTGATTTAATTTTAACATATCTTGCACAATCGGAGAAAATACTGCATAGACATAATAGCATTTACGTAGAAACAGTTTTGAATTTTCATTAGCTGCATTTTAAATGTCTTTGTTATACATTCATCTAAACTGAGCAAAATGGAAGCTTTGGAGCCCATACTAAAGGCGAACTTCCACCAAATTTCAATGGGATTCCTGCACAAGAAAGGATCCTTTCCAGGATCCAGTTTAGCATGCATGAAATTGTAGTAGCAGATCTTTAGCGACAGTCATAATTACAAAATTATCAGGATACAGGCACATTTTTTCATTGGGGATATAAAATCAGCAATGAATATATGCCTTTGTAGTGCTTGCTTATAAACTAAATCCAGAATTAGTTTAAGAAGAACAATCCTTTATTAAAGCACAAGGCCAAATCGTTATGGAAGCTCAGTTTCACTCCTGTCACATGAAACCTTACAGATTTTGCCTGAAGTGGGCATTATTTGACAATGGCCTCTCAAAGCACAAAGGGAGAATGGTGGCTGTCTCTCTCTCAGATGATAATCTGACATGAGACCAGACGCAGAAATAAAAAGCATATTTTAGATGTGAAGTTCACATAATAGAAAAACAAGTTGTCTCTCTTCCAGTCATACAATAAGCATCATTCATTTGGAAAGGTCAGTATTAATTAGCAAATCCAGCAGGGATATTCTGTCAAAGGCTTTTTTGTGCATCTGATTGTTCTCTCTTGCAGATGAAAGATAATCCATATTCAGTTAGAGGTCTGAAAGCTGTCTTGTCTCTGAAATTCCAACCTCCTTTAAGCGATGGGTAAATATAATTACTTTAATTTTAAAAATTCAACACGTTCAAGTAAATTATCCTTGATTTCTGTTTTGGCTGCTTCCACACTTCCTATTTCTTAAGTTTAGAATCAAAGGTGAACTCAAAAAAACCACGCAGATAACCAAACTGAGTTACATACCAGACTGACAGGCATTTATCCTTGGTGAAGGGCTGGCATTTCTTTCACACCTCAATTTCAAATAAAAAAGTAGAAAAACACTCTCAAGGAAAAGAGATATCACCACCATCTTTGGGTCAGAAACCAAACCCCAAATTCACTCTGCATTGCTTCAAAGACCATTTTATACTTTTAAGATATTGATTTTCTATCCCATAGAATTGGGAAGGCACCAGCTGAAGTGCTTTGCCTATTTCGGGGACAGTCCAGAGAAGGCTGTCACGGTTGCCTGTCATCTACAGATGCTTCTTCCGTCAAAGGTAGGGGAGCTCTACACAGCTCCTGTTATAGACCCAGATGTCAGAAGCTTGTGATGTCTGTATGGAGGATGGAAAACACAAACTAGCATCAACAGGAGCCAACTGCATTATGTAACTTCAAAGTTTGTATTTTAAGGAGCATCACAGCAGAGAGAGCAACAAGCTTGACACTGCAGCTCCTTCTTCCATGAAGTACTTTGTTTTAAATTTTGCACATGGGAATGGATAATTAGAAATGCGGTTTAGTCTCCAAATATATATTAAGAAATGAACACTAAAAAAAACGCTTAAAGCAACATACAGCATTTAAATAGATTACAACTTCTAAAGTATGCAATGACTTTAAGACATTAAGGCTATTACACAGAATATCAATAAGAGTTATACTCAAGTGACTTAAATTTCCATGCTGTAGTTTCTATTTACCTCTCAACACTGAATTTAATAATTTTGATGAATTCCTGGAAAAACTCTTAGGTTTTTTCCGACTTCACATGCTCAGGCTCTGTTTTCTTTTGCTGACTGCTTCATTGAAAACAGCCGTATGTACCCATCTAGTCTACAAGCTGTTTTGAAGAATGATATTATCTCTATGCACATATAAAAGGAGCTCTGAACATAATATTAGCAGGAAAAGATCAAAATGAAAGTAGCAGCTGGCTATTAATGGAATAGTTGCATATGATACAGCTGTAAGTATGTTTTAGTCAGGATGCTCTTGCTGCAACATTATCCTTATGCTCGTCTTCCTTGTCACCTGAAACTCTTGCATGAGAATTGATGGAATTTGGGGTAGGAGTACTTCTTTTATTTCTTGGATGTTCCCAGTTAACTACTCTAACGAGGATAGTTTTGCAGCTTTCAGCTTGCCTTGTTTTGCTGCTGATTTCCCATATACTGCCTTCTTTCTACACTGCATTGCCATGCATGATGCCTGAAAAACACCACAAAGATGACCTTTGGGTGTTTTGCCCCGTACATTCTTTAGATGAAAGTTTCCATATTATTTAAATTAATTCCCTATTTCTTGCTGCTTAAGTCTTACTTTCATATCTGTTTTAAATCTTTGCTATAGACGCATGGACTGCAAGAATGCCTTCTTCCTTATTCTCATTCCTCTAATATTCTAAATAAGGAGGGATATTCATCTCTTTTTTCACCTCTCCTCCAGAGTATTTTGATGGAGTTCTCTCCCACTACTTGTGAAGTCTGATAATAACATGGAACACTATTGTGTATGTATCTCCCCTATGGTTACAGATCGGGCTTTCCAGATATCCATTTGTAACGGCCACATATGTTTTGCTTCTGATTGCTCTCCCAGCATTGTATGATCTATTAAAGAGGTGTTATAAGAAGCAGTTTCAGGTAGTCTGTTAGAAAAACAACACATTTTATCACACCTTATCAGTACCTCAATGACCGTTTAAAACTCAGCTACTGATCTGATATTTGTTCAATGCCTTATGGCATTTGGTAGTCTGAGATTATTTTTCTAAGGGACAGAGGTCCCCATCACAACTCATCACACAAATTGACAGCTTGCTAATAAATCTCAGCATAGGCACCAAGGATGAGTAGATATGGAAGAAGTCTCTTGTCTCTTCCATGTCGGAGCCATAAATGATTTCTAAGCAAAACCTTGTGGTGATGCTGTCTCTAATGCCGAACAGAGAGGTTTTGTCACTGAGTTTAGCAAACCAAAAATCTTCAAGAACATTATAATTTATTAACATCCTGTGTCAGTGACTTACACTACAGATATTAGTATGTAATTTATTTATACAGTATGGCACAGTAATTATTCATGCCGCTCTCTAGACTTGTACAAATGGAAGGGCCCTTCCCCCCAAACCTGCAACTGATTTTAGCCCTGAAAAAGGAGTCCCAAAAGTTCACAAGATATAAAAATATACCTGGATGCTGAGTCTAAGTTTTACATCGGATCTTTTAACTCTAAAAATATGTACATCCATTACAATCTCAGCATCTGAAATACATCACATGGTGATATCAGATTGATTTAATAAAATAGGGCTGAATGGCATATTACGAGGGTTTACAGTGACTAGTAAAGTAATTGTAGCTGGTTTGATTGAGAAGCGAAGTCAGTTTGGGGGAAAGGTGGAAAAGCGAGCTGAGCTAGGAGAGTAGGGGACTGATCGTGGGTATGCACTACATGCAGAGCAACTGTAAAGAGAAATCAGATGCACAATGAAGGTACTAGAGAGGTCAATGATGCAAATACTTATTTCCCAGACTGATTGTTTTTTATGACATACTCTTCCAGGTAGTTTTGCTTGCCTCTGAGGACTAGACTCAAACCACTCCAACCAGCAGTACACAGGCCTATTCTTTTTAATGCTTTGGAAGTTCTTCCACTGCTGTATCAGTTTTGTATGGTACATGTGTGTGGAGACATACTCAGCTTCTCAATAAGCTTGATGTGAGTTCAGTGCAACAATGCTACCTTAAATGGCTATTTTCTAACTCACGGATCTGGAAAATGGGGTTTAATCAATGACCATTAGACCTTGCGCTCCCTTCTGGCATAAAATGCCTTCTTTCATCCAGGGTTACTGCATTGTTGTTTTAATAAGTTACGATTGGCGTTTGTGCTGAGCTACATGGAGGCCTTATTAGCAGGAAGAAATGAAAGTACTACAGAACAAAACAATTAAGTGGGACAGGATAACTGACAGCAATGTACCAGATTGTGTCATGCTCGCATTTCACTTCATGGTATTGAATTCCTCCTACAAGTACAAGGGGCTACAGCTAACAAAGGCAAAACACTTCTATCCTTAAGATGATGTCCTGAAAGGTTTTTTTCTATAATTGCACACCACGTCCTAAGAGGTTCTGAGCATATGCACTTTTCCTTACAGCCAAAAGGTCTAGTCATAGGCTCTTTACTACATTTATTTAATAATTGTGCACTAAATCTATGCACCATTTACGTCTCACTCAAGTCTTTAAACCTTCACTAATAAAATCTACCTACCTCAAAAGGTTCAAGTAGGAATTGATTCGCATAAAAACTCTTAAGCGCTCCTGACAACAAGAGAATTTCTCCTGAATTTCCTTCCCAATGTTTCAACATTAAAAAGAAAACCGAAGACCCAATTCTATGCAATGAAAGTGTCCTGAAGGTGGCTAAAGTGGAGCCACCACAGTTCAGTTTAGGTTCTCCCCTCCTCATAGGAACCAACCACATGACACAATGCCTTTCTCTGGTGGTCTTCAGTCTTGGAAGATCAGGAATAAACAGGTTGTTTCCACAAGGCAAAGTACCTAGGCTTGCCAGGTTAATGGAACCATACTTGGTCTTATCTAGACTATATAGAGCTGATAGTAAGACATTACAAACATGTATTTTCCTTCATACTTCATTTCAAGAACAAAGCCAGGCATTTTAACATTATACTTCCTCATTCTTTTGTAGATTTCAGATATGAACTGTCAAGAATTGCTGGCTCTGTTACAAAGTGTCACAAGCTACATAAAATCACTTTAGTACAGATGACACCTTCTACATCAACACAGCATCTTCCCATCCCTCTTAATATTATTTATTGCGTTATTCCCTCTGTATCTGTAGAGACGCATTATTTTAAAAGTACATATAGGGAGTGCTGGGCTAAAGTTTTTATGACTGACATTTTTTAATCCAGAAAATGGATTCAAAGTTTTGAAGGCAGTTTAAATGACAAAATTTACTTGCTGCAGTGTTCAGAACACTAGTTGTGTATTCAAAACAGTATGCTCATCACCAACCCAATATTTCCTTTGTTAGAAATCATCTCTCTTTTGCTAGAGTTGTGTGTTCTTCACTGAACCTTGCAATAAGGACCACAAGGACAACCAGCCATAGACATGACTCTTATCAAGTTCATAGATAATACTTGTACAGATGAGAAAATCTTCTTCCTTTTGCTGTTTTCTCCATTTAACTGCGCCTGAAACTGAGAAGCTAATACAGCGGGGTATGCACACATCTACATGCCATCCATGAATAATATGACTTTAATGACATCGGGGGCTCAATGAAGTAAGGACTTACGCTTGGAATGTTTGTCACAGAGAGCCGATGCCCTCATGTCACAGAGTCTCAGGGATCCTTTGCTGCTGCTGTAGACAAAGAGATTGCAGTGATGGGGATGAAACTCAGAGGCTGTAATCACTTCCGTCAGGTCCTCCATATTGGCTGGCTTTATATCTACGATGTCTGAATGGAAGTTTCATTAAGGAAAATGCAGTTGTATGCAGGTAGACCATGACTCTTACTGCCTTTTGAAGGAAGCATGATTATCTAAATGTCCATACATTTAATGCTCTTAGATACAGACTCGTTTGTTTGGCAGTAGGATACCTGCCCCATCTACACCAAACTCAAAGAGCCACTAGTCAACCACTGTTTTACAACAGATATCATTAGCAGTTTGACTTAATAGCCTCAAACAATAAATGTTGGGTTGGGGTTTTTGCAAAGGCAAATAAATGTGGCAAACAGAAGGATCTATGCAAACAGTTTTGTATGAATATGTACTAATATAATATCCTTTCTAAAAAAAATACTGCCCAGTATTGGTTTTGCTATTTGAGTACTTGCAAAAGAAGTATCTGAAATGGCATTCTTGGTAGTTTATGTAAACAATGCTCACTACTAGGTAAACAATGCTCACTACTGAAATCAATATGAATTTCTGTCCCTGGGAACTGTACATCTAAATCATTTAAGTGGACATATCCAGAACAAAAAAAAAAAAAAACCACATCAAAGATCTAGTTTCCTAAGCACACACCTGTCTGCTGGATCACCACAGACTATACACACGAAGTACAGCTCACATAGTGCCTCCTCAACACATACACATGCACTCATACATATTACCTGCCTTGATGAGCTTAAAAACCAGGACCCAATTAGTATGCATTTGAAGGAGAAGGACAGCCTGTGGAAGATTGCTTCTAAAGAAAAGAATGAAAGAAAGAATCCCACAAGGGGGCTGTAAGAAAGCAGTAGGTATAGAAGTATAAAACAAAAGAAGGATATATATGTAAAGCAGTACATTTAAATAAGATCATACATTTTCATAGGGCCCTCAGCAATCCGCTGTAGATAAGCCATCCAAATGTTAACAAATCCTTCAGACAAGAAGAAGAGTAACATTACCCTATTTTACTGATGGGGCTGTGCGAGAGGCAATAACGGATTTGCATAAGATCACACGGGAAATGCATGACAGAGCAAGCCCAGATCTACTGAGTCCCTGTTCAGTGCCCTAAACACAAATCAGCTCAGTGCCTGGAATCCCCAAACATAAAATTTGAATCAGTTGACGTTCAAAAGTTAAACATCTCAGAGGATAAGATAAATGAGAAAATCTGTTTTACTGATGGCAAGAGAAATCATATATCATGATGCTAAGCCTGCTCCTGTTCCCACTGTGCCCACTTCCCAAATGGAAGACCTTTAATTGATTTCTGTGGGAATGCAGTACAATCTATCACCACCTTTACACTTTGTACTTTGATCTTTCCCAAAAATGCATATCTGGGACATTATACTGAAATTAAACACAGTACAGAAGATTCAGTGATAATTATCTTGATGACTTTACAAAGACATATACATCACAATGTGGGTTTTTTTACACTTAGTCGTTTAAGAAAGGAAAATATCAGAAAAACTATTAATATCTTCTGACATTTAATAACTGGTAATGATTAATATTGCATTTCAACTGTATATGCACTTACTTGCAAAAATCACATTTGCATCCATCTCCAAGAATTCTTCATGACTAATATCAGTGAAATAAATGTTAAGTTATCGCAACATTAATTTATCCCTTTTCTAAAGCATCACTAAATATTCTTGAAAATCTACAGGAAAAAATAACCTTTATTCAGTTATTTGTGTTCAGTGAATCTATCTCAAGAAATATTTCTAAGTAAAAGCAATTGCTTTCAGTGATTGAACTGCTTTCAGTTCAGAGGAATTATAGTAACTCAATGCAAGAATTTCACTTCTCAGCAGAGATGAATAATTGTTGAGTGATGAGAAAGATATAAAATATAAATAGAGTATGTGAAACAGTCATGGTAAGTATCATTTTTCTGGATGCTGAAGACAATATTGATGAATTTCTCTTCATTGCATGAAATGAATAACCCTATGCGGAACAATGAAATTAAATATTCCATTCTCTTGCCAGAAAAGTAGAAAATACTTGAAACACACTGCATTTCCAGATGTGATCTAAATCTCCACTGAGAAAGAACCTCACTGCCTACTGAGGATCACAGTGAAAATGCAACACTGAAAATTCATCATTTCGTTAGATTTAGAAAAAATAAAACAATAACACTTGTATTGAAGTAAACAATCAAGAGAATAGAGTTGCAGAAGGGATTTACCCCAAATGCATTCGTAATAATAGATTGAAAATCAGCCTTTGCTTTGACAGCTACAGAACCCAATGTATCAAAAGAACATGTCACACAAAAGAACATTTTTCTCCTCTCATGATTTTTGCCATCTATTTGAAAACAATCAAGTACAGCTTGACATGTGATGTGTGGGAACTGTATTTAAACTAGCATGACATGGTAAGGGCAAGCATTTCCCTTGGGACATTTCACATTTCTATTTTTCTCTCTTCCCTTTGTGCCTTTTTCTTCCTTTTAAGTACAATGTGGCATGGCAGGAAAATATAATAAAATTGGACGAGGCAGTGTGCTTCAGAAACAGGCCCTTTGGTGAACCTGAAAAGCTCAAAGAAGAGGGGATCTGGTAGACTGATTAAGTGAAAATCCCATTGCTAAAGGGAAAAGTATTCTACAAATCTGTAGATGGTTAATAAACGCTAATGGTTTCCCTTGCAGTCATACCTTCTGGAAGGTTGTCTTGAGCAGGGCACGCTCACATTTGAAGTATCAGTCACACCTGTCTCCTGTTGCATCACATGTAATGTGGTTCATTTTCAGAGTGTGGACAAAACAACTAGGACTAAAGTTCTCTAAGAAATAAAGATCGAAGAGTTCATCATTGGCAGTGCATGAGGATATAATTCTGTTGTCCTAAAAAAGTTGGTGCTCCTGTGCCTGAACAAGGCAAGAATTTCCCCTAAGAAACTGAGAGAGATCTTCACACTGCTTTGACTCCCATGCCTGTTTGCCAAGTACGTGGCATTTCAATCCCCGGTAGACACTCATGTTGGGGAATGCTGAACTGGCGCCTTGCCAACGATGGGCTGGAATGCACTGGCAGTCTTTTAATTCATTAACATTAAAACAAGGAACAGAAAATATCTTCCTGATCCCAAAAAAACCAGAACAGATCTGTCCCTTCTAACCCAACTGTTTGTTATCTTTTACACCGGCCTCCCATCTATTTCTTGGCTCACTGAAATGGGATAAAGCTATAAAGAGCCCAACAGGTTTTCTAGATGCTCTCCACAACAAAATGGAAGTGGAAGGTTTACTATGCTTCAAGACCACAACGGTGAGAGATGATGTTCTTATTGTTGGGTTAGCAGAGCTACAAGAGCAGGAGTTAGTTTTGGGAAAGGCAACAAAGATACTCTCAGGCAACATACCTTTAACTTAGGCTAAGAGTGTCTACATTGCTTTCCCAAAACTATCTGAAAATAGAGGTGTAACACAGAACTGAGTGGGCAGGCAGGACAGGAGCTGACAGGGAGAAGAAAGGAGGCTTTATGGAAAGATCTGAGGGAGGGGAGGGAGGGAAGGGAAGCAAAACAGCAGGAGAGGAAGGAAGAAAGCGCAAAAGGAAAGACACCATCTACAATCTGCAACGATATGCGGTGTGAGGGATGCAATCTGAGTACACGATTCAGTTATACAGGATATTTAGTTCTAATCCAGTATTTTGTGCTTCTGCTGTGTAGCTGATATTAAAATGAGGATGACAGGAGGAAGAAGATTTGTTCCACTGCCTCCGGGCCAGAAATAGCCTCCTCTGGGAGAAGTCACTCCACAAAGTTCCTTTTAGTGCAGGTTACAAAGATGACCCTCACCTTGATCCAAAATTCACATTAACCACACTTCTTCACTTGATCAGATACAATATAAACAAGCGTGCTTGCTTTATGCTCATGCCAAAACACATGTAACGACAATGTGGAAAAAACATAGGGTTCCCGCTGAGCAAAAAAGATTCCTGAATGAATTTCCTTGCATGATAACGGAAACATAGCAGTCTCCTCAAAACAGATTAAATTCCCTTTGAAGTCAACAGTATGCATAAAGAAATAGGTGCTTTGTTTTCCTGAAAATGTAGATAAATTCTGTAAGAAATTTCGTAGACAACAAACTTGGAACTCACAAGCTATAGCATATGGAGAACTTCATCTTATATCATTATTTTGGAATAATTTTATATGATTTGAGGGTTCACTGCAAGAAGGAGATAATTTGTATAGTCAGATGAAGGCTACAGGAAAAAAACAACAAAACTGACCCTTCCCTTTATTCAACTGCAATGGAGGACAGAGGCTTCCTTTAGAAAGTCAGGCAGAATTTTCCATAGTGACTTCATAAGAAAACTAAAATTCTCATCTTTCTTATTTCAGCATATGCTGATGTGATACTTCATTTTTACCCCTGCGTGGGACTTCGTTTTTTGCAATTTTAAAGCACTTTCAAAAAATAGCATAACATATCTTCCCAAACCTGGTTGTTCCCTGTGTTTTCCACACAGGTTTGTTCCAGCCCCTAATTTTGTCTGCATCTCACACCTACACTCTAGCCTAGTCCTAGAAAGATTCACCAACTGGCAGATGAAATCAATAGCAATTCATAGAAGCTGCCAGGGCCTCAGTTTAGGGTAATTGATTACTGTGGTCCTGCTGAGGCTCTACATTTTTAATATAAGCTTTTCTCTGAGTGGTTTCCTCTGGTAGCTGTTTAGTGCACAAAATTTTCATTACAAGGAGGGAACTGCGATGCTTACAAATCAAGCTCTCCCAGCTTTCCACTTCCTACATAACGGTTATATCATTCCTATACCATGCACCAGCTGAGGGAGTTAATTCCAAATGGCTACAGTTTTCTTCCAAGTTGTGTACATCAGGGAAGCAGCGACAGAATCAGGCCTCAGTATGCTTGATAACATCATGATGTGATTACATCCATCTTATTATGAAAGAAAGAAGCAAACCCTAACTTCCAAATAACCATCCACTTCCTCCTCATTTCTTAAATACACACCCTGTGTTCTCACTGTTGTCCGACAATTGTACAACAGGCATGTCATGATAAGATGACTTTCAAAGGTCCCTTTCCAATCCAAACTATTCCATGATTCTATGACCATAAGGCTTAGAGAGTGTCCAGCTTCTGAATTCCTGTCATTCAGACCTGTTGTTAGTTTCTGGAATGGACTGTCAATAGGTTAATGGATTTGGCCTTTTCTTCAAATTCCAGTGTTTTACCTTAGGCAGAGAGATGACCCAGTATTTATATTCTAAGTACCCCTAATAGCTCCAGTGTCAATGCTTTTTATCACACAGCACTCGCCCACTGCTCTACTAAAAGCATGGATTGTATGGGTTATATTAAAAGCCCAGAGAGTTGCAATTACATTGTCCGTAACATTTCACTCTTCTGAACCACAAAAGCAGAAGCTGCTCCATAAGTGCGTGCTCCTTCAAGCTGTCTTGGACCGAAAATCTGTTAATGCAAGGTATTGATCCATACCTGAAAATTACTTAGTAGGACAATGTCAGCCTAATTCCATTTTTAATTCCACAGTCTTTATAACAATGATTCCTCAGACATCACATTGGGGTTGAAAACTCTGGCAACAGTCTCACACTGGTGGTGATTTGCTGAAAACATCAATTTAAATGGTTTGATTTTGGCCGGCAATAAAATGTCTCCATCAAAGGTGTTTAGATGGTGCCACTGTGATAGTACCAAGGCTTCTGACAGTTTTTTTAATGTATTTTTCCTCATATCAGGATTATGAGATACAATAAAGAGTAAAAACCGCTATGGGCTTTTAGCTCTATGTGGAAGGCCAAGTCACAGACAATTAAGTTCAGTGCTGTGCAAACACAAAGTAAAGGGATTGCTCATAATATAAAGAACAAGTACAAAGTGCATACAAAGAGAGATTAAGTAATGTTAACACAGTTCTGTGGACTTCTGAGATTTCTTAACTCAAGGATTATAGCCTAACTTAGACGAAAAAGAGATGTTAGTGGAAGAAGAAAAGTCATGATCATATCTAAGAGGATACAGAGGCAATAAACCGTCCAGCCACTCAGCCACAAAACAGAATTTGGCCATGTTAGGCAAATAAGATGTATGAAAACTAAGCTGCTGTTGAGATCTAGGTCGCCTAGAGATAGGTTGATATATTCAGTACACCCTCCTTTCTTATCGGGATGGAACTTAAATACCAAACTTCTGTACTAAACCTGCAATTCCTGGACCTTCTGTCTCAAGTTTCATTCAGAATTGGATATTTGGCAAGAACAAAAACTAGTACTGGGAGACATTTTCCACTCATTAAGTTCAAAGAAAAGGAGAGTCGGTGTTGCTGTCAATGTTTTACAGAAAATGAAACTGAGGCACGAAGTGGTAAAGGTTCATCAAAGGTCATCTAAAGGGTCAGCAAGAGCAATAGTTCTGGGCTGTGCTTTAGCAGTCTCTCCCATCCTTTCCCACAGTACTCCAGGCCCTTGAGTATTTACTAAGTTCTTTTCCTGTTTGGTTGACTTTCAGAAGCTTTTTTGTTACTACTACTTTTGTCTTTTGGAATTTTTCCCCCAGAATGCAGAGCAGTCTAAACACTCATTCCAAGTTTGAGAGATCTCATTCTGATCTTTTGAACATCAGAATTATTGTGCATCGCTATTATGTTGATAAAATAAAATCAGAAAGCAGCAAGAAAGTTCCAGGTCTCTATCATGCAAATATTATTTGAAAAAAAGAAAGAATGCATTTTAAATGTACTTAGTCAAATTCTAGGAAATTGCTTTTACCAACATACATTCAGTAAATGTCAGATTCCGCTGCGTGTGAGCTGAAGAAAAACAAATCTAATTTATAAGAGAAACTGCCTGTGGAGTAGCTGCAACATTCAAATACGTGTTGAAAGCAGAGAATTGTAGAATAGCACTGCTAGGAAAGAGACTATTTAAAGTGGTGCAAATCACATCCAAGCTTTCTCATAGACAGGCCTGTTCATTTACATTGCAACCATTAATTTACTTAGAGAATAACGAATTTAGAAGTGGATACTGGAAAATTTTAATGTATTTAAGAACTGAATTTTCAGCTTGTTTTTTAGAACAGAATATTCGCATTTTCATCTGTAGACACAGTCACATACCATATGCACGTTTAAATTTTCAAGAGCAAAGGAATCATTATCTGCCTATACACAGCTGAGAGAAAAATTAAGCGAGTCAACAGAGGAAGATCTGCCTTTATAAATGCACATCTGCATTTTTCTGTGTACAGTACCCAATCACTGAAAGGTTGCAAGATCATATTTAGTTGATATATTTGCATATTAATTGATCAATTATTATTCAGCTGAAACTATTGTGAGATGCTTAACATTACATTTGGAACATTAAAAAAATACCTGAAGAGCCTCAGGTACACAGGCCCACTAAGTCACCTAGCTCAACTTTTCCCAGGCAGTATTCTTGTATGTAGTTGTGGTAAGTTGCCCCACATATTGCACACTAGCAAGGGTTCCAATAAAAGAATGCAACATTCAACAAAATAAGGCAAGAACAAATTATAAACTAAAGCAATATCACCTCAGCATTTACAAACTTGTCTTCCTGAAATCAATGAGATGTTTAAAATAAGAGAACAGAGAGGGATCTTGGTTTTTCGAATCTTGCCCCTGCTAGTACAGAAAAGACAACATCCATAACCTCCTGAACTTCATCTTAAAAGTAGCTAAGGATTGTTTCCCACATAACTTGGAAAGAAGAGATAAAATAACTTTTTCTTTTTTTTTAATGAATAAACTATGCACTAACAGGCAATACCATCAAGGAATTTCTTCTTGATAATTATTAAAATCCCATGCAGCTAAGGAAGATCTGCCTATTAAAAGGCAGGCACAGAACTTCCAGCTGGAGGCTACAGACTCTTTAGAGCATTTTAGTGGGGATAAAAAATTTCTTTACCTACATGCAATTTATTCTTCCATATACTTTTCAGAAAACCCCATTACAGCAGTATTTGTACCCCAGCAGAGTAGAGTAATTACATATTTTAACTGAAGTTACAAATCAAGTCACGAAGGACTCATTTTTTTGCAAAATATAGCTAGATAGAAGTGTCCTCTAGAGCACAACACACTCACCTTCAAACATTTGTGTTTGTTATGGAAGTAGTCAAATAAAACTATCTTTAAAAATACCCAGATATTTCTGAGAAATGGGTATTTTAAAAATACTAATAAGGATTTACATTTAGAATTTATGATGATATTTCTGACTGCAACTAACTTTGCACTGCCCAGATATCCCTGAACACGAGCAATGTGAAAGTGAAAATAAGGAGCAGATTCAGTCCTCATGAGAAACTCTGTAGTGAAAGGTTTCCAAATCATCTACATTTAATTATACAAAAATCCTGCTTAAAAGTTTTTGGCAGAACTTATCATCTAGTTGCTTAACTTACGTCAAAAGATTTACAAAAGTGCCTATCAGCTTGGTCTCTGGGCACTGCAGAAAAATATGGATGCTGGGAGTTTGAAGCACCAAGATTACTCCCAAAGGCAAAGGGGTTCAATATTCACAGCTGTATGCCGGTTTCTTTGCTTGATGTGCTTTCAGAACATTGATTCCAGACAAGTCACATAGCTTGTAGTCAGCATGAAAACAGTCAGAATAGATTTATTCTTAACCCTGGTGTTGTAACTTTGTTAAAGTTAATATTGCCTTTATGTACAGAGAGCATTTTTATGGCAAAAGCCCTTAAAGTGACCTCCCTTAACTACTGCAATTACATGTGTGATGGCACTACTAAAGTGCAGTCCTTGCCAAACAACAGAGAGAAATCATAGAATCATAGAGTAGGAAGGGACCTTAAAGATCATCTAGTTCCAACTGCCCTGTCAAGGGCAGGGATGCCTCCCAGTAGACCAGGTTGCTCAAAGCCTCATCCAGTCTGATCTACAACACGGAGAGAATCACAGAATCATACAGTGTGTTGGGCTGGAAGGGACCTTTAAAGGTCATCTAGTCCAACCTCCCTATAGCAAGCAGGGACATCTGTAACACCGCTTACAGGCATGAGGCATCCACAACTTCGCTGAACAACCCGTTCCAGTGTCTCACCACACTCATATTGAAGAACTTCTTCCTAACATCTAATCTAAATATACTCTGCTCTAGTTTAAAACCATTGCCCCTTCTCCTGTCACTGCACACTCTTGTAAACAGTCCCTCTTGTAAACAGTTTTCCTGTAGCCCCCTTCAGGTACTGGAAGGCCACTATAAGGTCTCCCTGGAGCCTTCTCATTTCCAGCCTGAACAGACTCAACTCCCTAGAGAAATATCTACATTAATGAGAAGTACCCGGGCTACTTCGATAGTGAGAAAAGCTTCCATGGTCTCAGGTTTTAAAGATTTGAACAGAACACAGAAGTACAGACTGGAAGCTTTACAACAGCCGAGATGACCATGCAAGTGCTTTTATGATATCCCTATTCTTGTATGGAATACTCAGGCTAAAAAATTTCAGCCAATGAGCAAAGCAAGCTATAGTTTCTTTTTCTTCATGTTAATACTCTGTGAACGATTGTGCTTTGCAAGGTTAATTTCAAGTCCAAACTCACATGGGAATGAGAATAATTAGACTCATTTAAGAGAATTCTCCCCTCTGGCAGAGCTGATTAAATTATTTATACATTATCTTTTCGTATAATTGTACCTAGAACTGTGTAAGTGGGTTTTTTGTCTAACTTTCAATAAATTCATAATACATGTTTTTCAAGTTGGATACACCACCTGCACTTGTGACAACAGAGAATGGCTCATTTTTAAAATGCTTCAGTGGGAAATTAATCCAGAGGGAAACAGAAGCATGCAATTTAAAAGCTTCCACAATGACACCATACTGATTAAAACTCATCAACTGAAGAAATAAAATTAGTAAGACAATAAATCTTGGAATGAATCCTGTTAGCCATTTTCACAGGAATAACTTCATTGACTGCAGCCACATTACATTAAAATAAGAGTGCTACTTAGTCGTCTATCAGCTCCGTGACGTGGATCTTTACCTGTAATTTAATACTCCTTGCTATAGTTCCCAAGCCTCTCTTTGCTAAGGATCTCAGACACCAGATAAAACCTGAAAATTCTAATGGCATAAACCACTAGGGTGAAAGAGGAAACATGGTGGTGACGCTAACATTCATTTCAGTTCTACTAAGTGCTCTTTTCTCTCTTTAATAGCAATAAACCTGAGAAAGCTTGAGATTATGATATTTTAAAGTGCACTCGTGGTATAAAATATTTGCTACAGTCCCAATTAAATTGGAAAGCAATTGGCTCTAGGGCAATCTGTGAAAAGACATCTTTGCACCTATTGTAAAATTCTAAATACCTGCTATGGTTGTGTTGCCTAGATCACTCTACAAATACGTTAATACAGTGAAATCCCAGTTGTGTTCTTTATTGTACTATTAAAGAGTTCTAAAGTGGTTTTTAAAGGCTCAGGATTTCACACTATTCTTTATCATTTGCTGCAACTCCACTCAATTTTCTTTTTCCTTTTTTTGCATACAGAGTTTTAAAGCCAAGAGTATTTTAATGCCTCAGGCTATGTTTTTCCTTACCTCTGCAGCAATGAAATAAGGTATGGGTCTTATTTGAAGACAACTGCATTAGAGAAGACAGAGGGTTAGATTAAGAAATCCATTAAAAGGATAACGTAATCACATATTTATTCATTCCAGTTGCGTATGGACTAGAGTGATAAGTCAGAAAATTATGTATTCTGATTAGCAAATTAATATTTTTATTAAACAGTAAATCTGCAGTGCAGTAATTATCTCAAGGCTATAGCTATGCTCAAATCACCTTAAATTAACTTCTTAAAAAGCAACTCCACAAAAAGGAAAAGCCTGGTCTTTGCCAAGAATGCAAAGGCCTCAGCTATAATTAGTTTTTCATAGCCAGGCATAACTCTTCCAATTTATTTATTTTTGGAGGACAGTTAGATAGGGAATATTTCCATAGCTCGACCCCATGCCCTGAAGACACTGATATCTGACAATCCAGCCACGTGCTGCTTGCTTTCACCACAGCGTACACTGTACATTGCAGCTGTTATGGCAGGAGGGTCTCAGACAGTGATTCAGTGCTAAACCACTGTTTAACTAGCTGGGATAGCCAAAGGAGTGATATCAGACATGCTCTGTCATCCAGTTCTCTCTGACTTGCTGATAGTCAAATTCCTGAGATGTGAGTCAATTTAAGGCAACAAGAATAGTTAAAAAGCAGTTGTTTCTGACAAGGATCATAAAGCGTCCTCTGGCAAGAAATAAAATGAATCAAAGTTTTAAAAGACCACTTCTGTAAATTTATTCATGGTTTTCAGAGCTCCCTAAATCTGGACTTAAAAGTCTCCTAAAAGATGCTGACACTTTTCTGTACTTCTGGAAAACAAATCATCCTTAAGGTCCTTACAGTTCCTATTCACACAGCCTTACTGCTATAATTTTTATCTATTATTTGAATTACAGCAGTTACTTACGAAGACTGCAATGTACATGAGATGACATATAAACACACAACTGTTCATGCTCTGAAAAGCTTAAAAACCAAACTCAGTGAAGATATTCTACAATAAATGATAAACACATCAGAAATAACGTTGTCTCCAAACTGGACGTAGTTTTACCTCAACAGAAGCAGAAGAATCAGTTCAATGTCTGTTGTGGAAACTGTATCTATATTAGTGTCTACACGATAAAAGTCATTTAGGTGATCCTAGAGATGTAGTTCTCTCTTGGCACTTTGCATTGGGGAAACACAGAGGGTTTTTTACAAAAAAAAGTTCATGAGAGTTCATGAGAGGCTCCATTTCCTATTGGGATTCCGTACATTTCAGAGAAGATCAAAGAATCATAAATCAGTTTGGGCTGGAAGGGACTCTTAAAGGTTACCCAGTCCAATCCCCCTGCAGTGAGGTGGGACATCTTTCACTAGCTCAGGTTGCTCAGAGCCCCATCAAGCCTGACCTTGAATGTCTCCAGGGACGGGGCTTCCACCACCTCTCTGGGCAACCTGTTCCCATGTTTCATCACCCTCATTGTAAAAAATTTCTTTGACTTATAGCTACATATATTTACTTATTTACTAATTCTATCCCTCGATTGACCCTAAAAACACTTATTGTGTGACTTTAATAAAAGAATCCCCACTGCATTCCTCCCAACAGGCAGCAAAAATACATATGAAAGGACTTTCTCAGCTATCACATTTCTAAAATCCTTATTCTGATGGTCACATGAGATATTTTATTTAAAGCTTAAAAATCTTAATGCCACAAAGAACAGGTGCCTGATGCATTGTTTAATTACACAACCACACAGCCAGCATGATCCCTAGACTAACACTCAGAGAATTCTCTCTTCCTTTTATATTCTTCTTAATTATTATTTATCTAGTATTACACACTCAATTAGGGTGGACCCCTACAGAATCTCAAGCGGTTAAAAGAAAATTCAGGCTTTATTTCATCATTAGTATCTAGTAATACTGCTTAACAGTTCCATTAAAATGATGAGTGGGGTTTAATCTGTTATGAGCTGTCTTTCTCCAGTTTAATGTATATTAAAATATTCTTTTTACAGTGTATACACAATTTTGACATTGGAACTCTGCGTAGCTTTTCTTGTACACATAGGTAAGGTATGCCATGTAGTTAATATTCTAAAATAAAGTGGTTATTTAAACTTCACAGTTTGAAGCTTAATGTTACAAACATTATATAAAGTAAATGCAAATTGAAGCACAAAAATATATAAAATTAGTCAAAATACATTTCACTATACTTTTTTTGTCTCCGAAAATACTGATTAAATTTACTTTAACTCTTAAGTTGGCTAACAAAAGCTCAGTAACCTTTCTAGCTCTTGGACTGTCTTAGGATAATGCAACAGCATGATATTGACTTCTCTGTATCAAATTTGGAAATTCAAGGTATTCTAAACCCACCTGATTATAAATCTGTATCTTTATTTCCAGTGGGGTTTGTTTCAGATTCCATTATCTTCTCAGCACAATGAGGAAGTCCTCACAACAACTAAAGAAAACACCAAGTGTTTTTCACTTCCATGCAATAAAGGATTTACTTCTGAATAAGTCCATCAAAAGGAAAACAAAAGGAAAGTATCAGAATTTGTGTGGGTCAGCACTTCAGACAAGAAATGATGTACATGTACTTCACTTTTACAGCACCCTTCTTTCCTTTTCAATAACTACTGTAGTCAAATCAAATAGTCACACTTGCTTTTCCAGGTCCACAATACCCATCAAAAAAGCCACAGATACTGTGTGGAAGAGACCAACTCAGGCAATCATTTGTAAAATTCATGTATTTGTTAAGCTTTAAGTCAATATGGAAAAAAATGAAAACTTTAGTCAGATAAGACAGACATCTCAGACCACCCTAAACTCAGAACTTTATCAGTTTATAACTGTTTTCTGGGGCATCTGAAAGAGATGGTATGAACTGTTTACACTACTTAATCATAGAATGGCCTAAGCTGGAAGGGACCTTAGCGATCATTTTAATCCAGCCTCCCTGCCGCCAGGGACGCCACCTCTCGACTAGATCAGGTAACACATGGGGACCGAACAGGAACAAACCCGCGACCTTAGCGTTGTTAGCGCTACGCTCAACTGACTGAGCTAACTGGCCCCCTGAATGCACAGACTCCTTCCAGAAATGAGAGACCGTTTTTCAAAATTTCAACAATTCTCTTAAAAACCTTTAAGCACTATCCCATATATAAACAGGATAGCACTTGAGGTCCCATCAGCAGTAGTTTATAAGCCTTACGCTGGAGTTTATTCCTATTGCTGAGCCTCAGTATGTGACCTATGATCTGTTGCCACTCATGCATAGGGTGCTTTGCCAACACAGGAATACTCAGCATTAGGAACAAGCACTATATAAAAACTACAGTACCTGCTGCTCACCTATAAATTACATCTTAGCAAAACTAAACACTGAACTACACCAGTGTAAATGATCCTCAAGTTATCGGGTGATTCGGTATCTACAGTTGCACCAGTAATTTCATCTTATGAAGTTCAACAAGGTCAAGCGCAGAGTTTTGCACCTGGGAAAGAATAACCCCATGTGCCAGTATAGGTTGGGGACTGACCTGCTGGAGAGCAGCATAGGAGAAAGGGACCTGGGGGTTCTAGTGGACAGCAGGATGACCATGAGCCAGCAATGTGCCCTCGTGGCCAAGAAGGCCAATGGCATGCTGGGGTGGATTAGAAGGGGAGTAGCCAGTAGGTTGAGAGAAGTCCTCCTGCCCCTCTGCTCTGCCCTGGTGAGGCCACATCTGGAATATTGTGTCCAGTTCTGGGCCCCTCAGCTCAAGAGAGACAGGGAACTGACCTGCTGGAGAGAGTCCAGCACAGAGCCACAAAGGTGCTGAAGGGAGTGGAACATCTCCCTTATGAGGAAAGGCTGAAGGAGCTGGGTCTCTTCAGCTTGGAGAGGAGGAGGCTGAGGGATAACCTCATAACTGTTTATAAGTATGTCAAGGGGGAGTGTCAGGAGGATGGAGCCAGGCTCTTTCCAGTGACGTCCAATGACAGGACAAGGGGCAATGGGTACAAGCTGGAACACAGGAGGTTCCACAAAAATATTAGGAAAAACTTTTTCGCTGTGAGGGTGACAGAGCACTGGCACAGGCTGCCCAGGGAGATTGTGGAGCCTCCTTCTCTGCAGACCTTCAAAACCTGCCTGGACGCATTCCTGTGTGGCTTTCCTTGGGGATCCTGCTCTGGCAGGGGGGCTGGACTAGATGATCTTTCGAGGTCCCTTCCAACCCCTGACATTCTGTGATAATAACTTGGTTTTAACTCACAAATGCTCTAAGCTTAAAGACTTCAAATCCAAAAGTTAACAGGCAAGGTCAATGGAAACTCATTTTGCAAAGTTTTAAAAATCAGATCACTTAAAAGCAACCTTAAATTAATCACTAATCATTGATAAATGGATAACCATGAATTTCCACCTAATATAATAATTTTTCAAATGAAAAACTTTTCCATTTATTCAGATAAGACTAACTTAATTGGAAAATTCTTGGGACAGATAAGTAGGCTTAGGTACTACAACTCTTTTCCCAAATTCATAATCAAATGACTCAATGCTAAGCACTGGCGATGTAAAGATTCCTTTCAGTGGATAACAAAGTTTTTGCTCCTGATTACCTTTTGTAAGGTTAGAATAATCACATATTTTTTTAAAAACCACTAAATTGTTTATCCATTAAAGCAAGTGACATCTAGCAAAATACTTCTGTTGGTGCTCAGTGAAACTCCATTCCACTGCATTTTGGCAGTTAACAGCTCTCCGTGGTGCAAAGATACACTGATTTATATTTTTCCAAAACAAAACCATTTTCCTACCATTTCTTCATCTCTGTTACCTTTTTACGGGATTTCTCTCTCCCAAGCAGTTTGCTACTTTATCATCCAGCAGGATTTGATGGAAGCAATGGAAAGGGGGATCTCATCGGGCAACATTCAGATTGTGGGTTAAAACAGCAGCAAACCTACCTGGCTCTATCAGTCTTTGTTTAATTAAGTATAAAGTGGGACTAAACTAAAAATTTTATTACAATTATTTTTAAATATTTTTACTGCAAAATATTTGTGTTAAAGCATGTCAAGCACTTCAGTAATACAAAGGAGGAATGATCTCTGTTATGACCAGTTTACAATGCAGTAAAGAATCTAACAGACAAGTGTTGATATTTGGTGTGAATTTTGTGTATCCATGAGTTTCATGGAATAGATTTTCTTCTTTCTTATTTTTAAGCCTTTTTTTCTCTACATACTGTTCTTCCCCATGGCTTTGCAAGTTAGGGCACTGGATCTTTTTGTCAGCATTTCTGGTTAAACTACCTCAAATTAGAGTACAATTCAACATTTACCAAAATGCACAAAAAAACCCCAGTTAACAGTACTCAGATGTGAGTTAGTTAGGTGTAAAAATCTTTATTTTTACTACTGTCAACTCTTATTTTTACTAGAAGACCAGTATTCCCCTGATGAAAAAGAGACTAAAGAGTGCATTACATCAATCCAGAATCTAATCAGCTTGTTGAAAACAGCTTTTTTTTCTTCCTCCCTCAGGTGTTCACATAGGAGTGTTTTAATTGGAAAAGCAAAGTAACCATTTCTCAATAGTCACACTTTAGAAGAGCTGGCCAAAGCATTAAAACAGGGTACATAATACCTCTGTAATCCTGTACTTCTGACTTCAGACCTGATTTTAGCTTTGCAGACATCTTCATTCTCCTTTAACAGGGAGAGAGACAGAGAGAAAGCACGTGGGAGAAGGAAAGACTGGGAAGTAAAGAAAAGAACACCACAAATTTGAGGAAAAGCTACTCAAATGTTGCTAGTAGCAACTCAGCTAGAATATGCCTCCAGGTATAACACATTCCTTTGAAATACATGATACACATTGGCAGAACCTTTCTTGACAGAAAAGGAAGTGCTAAAATGTATTAAAGAGCTTTCAAAAGAAGAGAAATAATGTCTGACATCTCCCCAGACAGAAAGTACGCGTGAGGAAAACAGTGCTGCGAGTGGGGGTGGCAGCAGGTTCTCACACGGTGAAGGCATGTCTTCAGGAGTGCAGAAAATGCATCCTCGTGCACACAGCTTGTGCACAGTCATCCTGGCTGAGGGATTTTTATAGAAACAGCCTTATCCCACTCAAAGGCATAAACGTGCCAGCCTACAGCTCCACAAATGCCAAGAGAATACTGCAGGTTTGCTTTCGGTTTAGCATTTAAATGCCTAGCACTGAGGCAGGTAACAGGAATTTTGCAAGGCTAGCAATCTTCCCCAGCCTGGGGGCTGCTCCCAGAGCACTATCTACGCCCCATATATGCACTGTACTCAGGTGCACAATGGGCTGCCACAGACTTGCTCTCCGTAAGCGCACCATGTTGCTTTGGCTTTTCTACTTTTCTCTTCTGTTATTTACTTCTTAAGTAAATTATTTTCCCCAAGATACTGTGCCTAATGATCTGACTATCCACGATATGCTTCAAATATTGGAATACATTAGACTGCAAGAAGGCCCTATGGTGATTTGCTAATTAGCTTAACCCTTTGGGGACAGAGAAGAAGGAATTTTTTATTAAAACAGGATAACCCTGGACTATATTGATCTGACTGAGAGATGAGTATTTTAGTCAAGATGAGTCTCAAGATGAGTACATGCTGGAAACAGGGATGCTGTTTCCATAGCAATGCCATGACAGCCTCTAGAGTGAAATAGTGTGCTACCAGGAAATGAAGGAAGTTCAAGTGCTATGAGCTACGTAGTTCTGCGAGCAATCCAAATACATTCTCATAAAGAATATTTAGTGCAGCTAGATAGTCCAAAGATTGCTGCTGATGTGAAGTATGCCTTATCAGTATGCTTCCAGCAGTCCTGCTTTCTCATTCACTACACCCAAGATGACTTATCTAAAGGCTTAATCTATGGGCAACCCTGCTAAGCCATTTCAGACTGAACATTAACAAATAAAACAACCTTTACCTCACTTCTTTTCTAGTGAAGAACATCATCCATAATTAAGGACATTGACTCTGATTCTCTGCAACATAACCAAACACACAAAGCCTTTACGTGCATTTACCAGCTGACCATCCTCTTCTCTCATATCCTCCTCTCCCTTGTTTCCTCCTGCTCAAATGATACTGAGCAAATCTGCTTGCAAGTGCGAAGCAATGTATAGAAATCTTGTACATTCCTCAGGAAAATTTACACAGCCATAGCATAAAACTCACCTGTCTGTTTTTTACCCTGGTTAGTGTTTATGCTAATACAAAAGAAAACCAGAAAACCAATTGTGTTTTTATTTGCCTAAGGTTTTACTTAAGGCAAATATTCTGGTCAAATTCTGCAAAGCTAATTTAAAATATTTTCCAAAGGAGACAGAAAGAGAATTAACTTAAGATCTGCATTGCTTTGACTCTTCATTTTCAAAAAATGAACATTTCTCAGTGCTCTCAAATAAAATTCTGCAAGACACAGTATGTTACTTGAAAAACACCCTAGCACACTGCTGCTAATCCATTCTTTCCCCAGCACTTCCCATGCAGTTTGTAAAGATGTTCAAACATGAGCTGAACATCCAGAAACTCTACCACTGTATTTGTTTGTGTCATTGTCACAACCAGCCTCTTGGGTAAACAGATTGTAGTTCATTATACATAGCAGTGCTGCCTCTGAGGGAAAGTAGGAAGATAAACACATATCAGTGCCAGATTCCTTATTAACAAATGCCACTTCAAATCCAAATGTTTTCTATTTATTGTTTTAAACATGTATTTCAAGGAATCAAGCCTTGCATGTAAAACAGCAAGATGTTCAATTTCCATTTTGTATCTAGTAAAAAGATGCAAAGCAAGCATTTTTAAAACTGCCTGAGCCTCCTCCTGCCTGTCCCTCCAAGCGCGTTGCAGAAGGCCCCAAGCCCAGAAACACTCATTTATAATTTAAACTGTTTGCTCAGCAGAATATTTTCATCTTAAGATGACTAGTCCTGACCGCAACCAGCACACCAGGTTTTTATCAGAAGCTCATCTATTTCCAGAAGAGTTTTATGTAACTGGGTTTTCTGTAGGACAGAAATGAGGTTTCTTTATGGGACAAGATGTTGAAATTCAGTGGAAAATATGCCCCTGCAATATTATAAGGACTTACAGCGCTCTGTATGACAAAAAGATACCTGTGAAAAGACTGATGCAGGTTTAAAGTACTCAATTCCTTCTTCCAGTTATCATTGTCTCACAGTTTATTCCCCAATATGAGAATATTCTGTAACTATCTCATCTTCTTTGGGGACACCTATCTCAACTTTTCTGTTTATCAAAGAATTAAGTAAAATTAATCCGCCTGGTGATCTGGTTTGGACAACTGACTACATATACAGCTTATATTACTTGAAACAGAAGTGGATACAGCATATTCGGCTCGGTGCACTGTCTTGAACATGAATCAGTATCCAGGCCCTAGCACTAATCAAGACCCAGTGTTGTCTCCGATCACTGCCAAAACTCTCTCATCATAGTCCTCTCAGAAGTTCATTCATGTGCATTTAAAAGAAGCAGCAATATCTGTATCCAAATCCAGGGTAGGTATCCAGTTATCCCAAAGTCATTTACATAAGTATCCCAAAGTCACTGTCTCAGATAGAGGAAAAGCTCCCTATCCTAAAATTCAGAAACACACTTGTCATCACTCTTACAGCATACTCAGATATTGAGCGTGCCACTATAAATGTTTTCAGAGTTAAATCAATGATACAATCAGAAACTCTAAAACACTTTTTATCAGTAAATATTCAACAATAGAACTGTGCTACTGTTTGAAACAGAGTCCACATAGCTGTCACTGAATATAACAGTTGAACATACAGGAGAAGCAGTAATATTCTAAATGCTTATTCAGTCTCAAATAATTTTGCTATCCATGCTGTTCCATCAAGACATATAGTAGTAGTAGTTAAGACTGTAAGACTAAGTCTGGTTTTCATCTCTTTCCTAGTATATTGCTAGAATTTACAACATCACTGGAGGCCAAGCGCTTCTGAAGCCTGCATACAGGTGTTTTCATACAAAAGGGAAATTAAATGCTATTTAATCAGGGCTATGAAAATTACAGTTTTTGTAAGAAGCTTCTTTAAATTATCTGCCTTGATTTCCTCACCCACAAAATAGACAAACCCATCTGTCTACCAAACCCTTAATTTCTTTTCAGGATACATTTATCAACATATATAAAGAATGTGAAAGTAAAAGTACTGCATAAATGCTAAGGACTGTTTTACATTACCATATTCACGATATTTTTGTTCTGATTGTATCAATACTCCCATAGTATGCCTTTTCTTTTCAAGGATTTACAAACATTTGGGGTTTAAAAATTCAGTTTGGGCTGATATTTCTGTTAGTAAGCTCTTAGTGTGGCAAATGACTTAATAAAAACTCATGTTGTCCTTGTGAACTATAACTATTTGGGGTTTTGAAATTTGTCAGGAACATTTCTTTTGGCAATCCATAGTTCATAAAACAGTTTTTAGCACAATAAAAGGGATTGCCAAAAGCAAGACTTATCTTTCATAAGTATTCTAGAACATGATCTGGTTATCATACACAGACATACAGAGATTGCTATGCTTGGTCTGACTCACCACTGTGCTTTAGAAGAAAGAGGACAACACACAGTATTCACATATAAAAGTGTCCAGGACAGAGACAAGACTGGAAGGTGAAGCTACAGTGAGGTGGACACTGTCAGGAACCACACTGCTATTCCATATAGGCGTGCTGTCAGAAAAATTTCCCACCCTGTTCTCTCTTGCTAAAGAATGGAAGTGCAGTTGCTTGGATATTGAAGGCAGACACAGCCAGACTTTGAAGAAACACATATAAATTGGTCCTATATAAGTAGTCATATTAAAGAGGGCACTATTTAGCTTGTTTAATCTAGAACAGTGAAAGATGAGCTGTCAGTGCGCTCATGCAGCCCAGAAGGCCAACCACATCCTGGGATGCATCAAGAGAAGCGTGGTCAGCAGGTCAAGAGAGGTGATTCTCCCCCTTTACTCTGCTCTTGTGAGACCCCACCTCGAATATTGCGTCCAGTTCTGGTGCCCCCACCACAAGAGGGACATAGCTCTGTTGGATCATGTTCAGAGGAGGGCCACAAAGATGATCCAGGGACTGAAGTACCTCTGCTACGAGGACAGGCTGCGGGAGCTGCAATTGTTCAGTCTTGAAGAGACAAGACTGCGGGGAGAACTTATAGCTGCCTTCCAATACGTGAAGGAAGCCTACAGGAAGGCTGGAGAGGGACTTTTTCCAAAAGTGTTCACCGACAGGACAAGGGGAAACGGATTTAAGCTAAACGAAAACAAATTCAGATTGAATCTTAGGAAAAAATTCTTCAGTACAAGGGTGGCAAGAGTCTGCAAGAAATTGTCCAGAGAAGTTGTGGCTGGCCCCTCCCTGGAGGTGGTCAAGGCAAAGTTGGACAGAGCCTTGAGTAGCCTGATCTAGTTGAGAGGCATCCCTGCCCGTGACAGGGAGGTTGGATTAGATGATCTCTAAGGTCCCTTGCAGCCTAGGCCATTCTGTGATTCTATGATTCTACTATTCTAAGATAGTAAATATGAGTTCGGGAACAAACAGAGGCAACATTCCCTACAATTCCCAGGTAAAGGCACATGCTGCTTGATCCTGCAAAGGACACTAAAGGACACTTAAGGACACTAAAAGTTGTTTGATTTAATAAGAATGTTTCCTGTGACAATAACAAAGCATAGCTTAAGCTCCAAAGATGATCTGGCCTATGAGGGAAGAAATACAATCACCAGAGACAGAGAGAACTACTTGTCACATTGGTCCTTACTTTTAGGATTGTGCCCCAAGTAGGACAACTTCATTGGGCGTCCAATAATCCCTCATAAAAATCCACAGAGAAATATTCTTCTAACTCATTTTGAAATACTTAAAAACAAATCACCAAAGGAATACAACACTCTGAGCTGGGCCCATAACCTATTTCTCTTCTTACTGGTCCTTTTACGTTCTGCAAAACACAGCAAATCACTTTTCTTGGCTACATTTTCTTTCACTCCTCCTCCAAGCCACCCTGCTGCAGAGCAAAGGGCAGCCTCTCAGATGAGATCCCACAAGACAGCTTTCAGGATGCTGCCAGCACTTGATGCAGCAATGACCGCATTAATCACAGCGACAACAACTCACACAAAGCAGCTGAGCCTTACCCCCAAACCATGCACATCTCAGGCATTAGGAAGCATTCTGGGAAGAAGGATGATGGAGAACAGGGGCACAGTTAGGGTAGGGACTGACCTCTCAGCAAAACGAGGTGGAGTAGCTCAGCACAAAATATCTTCAGTGAATAACAACACAAAGCATTCTAGTCAGGTGGGTAGTTACCATACAGCTGGTATCAGTTTCCTATTTACTCATCATTAACCAACCTCAAAGCTTATTTTTCACATAAAATTCCCTGATTTTTGCAATTCCCTGATTTTTTTTTTTAGCTATCTCTTATGATACCTGAGCATTTTCTCCTACAAGCACTGCAAGGATTCTGATAAGGAAAGATATATTTTAAAGTCTGCAGGAAAACTATTTTAGAACAGCTCTCTTAAGGCCCATTGATACTATCAAAAGCGAGCGAAGAACCATAATAAAGGATACTGAAGCTCCTATCTGTGATTGCTAAGTGCCAGAGGTTAATCCTGAGATCATCCGCTGACATGTATGTCTCACAGTCACTGTTGACGGATATTGAGTTGACATGATAGGTGTGACCATTAGCAAAGATTCTCCGGGGAGTGACTTCTACCATCAAATCCATAGGTTTCAATACAGGCACCTGCCAAAAAAAAAACAATACAAAATACAAATCAGAAAGAGAGTAAGATTTAAAATATTTTTTGCTAGTATGATATGAGTTTCAACAGAGAGCAAGCATTCAAGGACTGTGACGATATAGAAGCTCTCAACAGAGTTTGCAAGCTGAATTTCTCCATGGATGAATAACTGCTGGGCAAGGGCATCCCTGCCAAGGAAGAAGGGAGTAACAGGAGAGCCATGGAGAGCTAGGCAGAACCACGGAAAGCCTGGACTATGGGAAGGGAGGCTCTGGAAAGCCTGGCCTGTGGGAAGGGAGGCACTGGCAGCTGCCACGGAACAGGCCAGTCCCACAGCAGGAGCTATTATCCCACATGCAGGAGGTTCTGGCTCTGACAAGCAATAAAGTCCTACTACTGAGGAGTTTGCTGTTAGTTGTAAACCACTTAGAGTACTTGTTTTGCTACTTGATGCCTCTCTTTCAAAAAAGTCAAGTGGTGTAAAGGCTATAATCTCAGTAAAACATAATAAACAAAGTCTTGCAAAACAAACCCAACATGTGTATTGACATACCGTACATACACACATACTCCCAGAAAGCCAAGACCATAGATTATCACTCATCATTGCACCCTCATTATTTCCCTGTGCGTCACTTCAATGTCATGCTTCAATAAGTAGACACCGTCAATTTATTCCCTATTGTATATGGAAGGTGTCCTTGCCCAAGGCAGTGAGGTTGGAACTAGATGATCTTTAAGGTCCCTTCCAACTCAACACTCTATGGCTCTATGATTTTATAATTCTTTTGGTAAAACATCAAACACTGTAAGGCTGTGGTCCAAGATCGGGGCTACGTGACGTTGCTAAACACGCATCAGAAACAATCTATCATCATACATCAATCCATAAGATGGTTTGAAGAGGAACACAGAGAGTTAAAGCTTTGAGTTTAGCTTACTACTAAAAAAATAATAGTTTGCTCAACCTTTGAATTCTCAGACTATAAGCAACTTGAAATAGTTTTGTTTGCCTAATCATACACAATAGCTGAATATTCCATTAACACAGTCATCTTTAAACTTTGGAGGCTATTTTATAGGCAGCATTTGTTCGTTTTCGAGGTGAGGGATGCTTGTTTGATTTTAAAAATAAAGAAACAGCAGTCTTTATACAACACAGTCTTCCAGTTCTAACTTTCAGCCACTTCCTTTGCCAAAACACGTGGAGTGGATTTGGCCATTAAAGTCTGAGAGCAAAAATCTATTACATTATCATACACACTTATATCAGTTCCATGACTGCACCTGTTCAGCAATGCAGAATCTCACATTCTGCACAGAGTACTCCGAAACCCACTCTTCCGACAGGAGATAATTCTTTTATACTACTGAAATAAAGATGAGACTGAAATTTGGTGTACTGTCTTTAACGCAGTTGCTCTGAATGATATTAGAACACTGTTTAATACTAATTACAAGTAAAACGCTTCCAGCACACCAGGCTAAAGAATCCAGAGTGAAAGCATGTGAAGTCACAATGAGAAAATTTTATCAGGAAGAATAAAACTGACATAAACTCTCTAAATGTATTTGTGTTGGTCACTATACCATAAAGCATTTGTGACTTTAAAATCTGTGACAGATTCAAGACCGATGTCAATCAGCTAAAATTTCAATGAGAATAATCATATATATGTTTAACATAAGGTACACATTTAAACCTTTAACTGAGTTAGCACCCATGACTACCTTCTTTGTACAGAAAAAAGATAGATTTTGGACAAAGACAGAAGCTTACCTGCAGTGATGTTACTGTAGAAAGATCTTTAAGTTTTCCTTCTTCATCTTTTAAGTTGTACCCCTCTGGTCTCTTATCTCTTTCAGTAATTTTCCATAACTTGATCGTTTTATCTTTAAAAGAAATGACAAACAACTGTCAGCATAGGAATTCTGAATGTGGTTTCTACATCTTGGTTTAGGCAAGTTCCACGCTGCAACAGTGTGAATTTTGGACATGCAGAAAATGTCTCCAACAGAAAAATATATTCATAAAGCACATTCCAGACCTTCAAACCGAGTTGGATGTTTCTGGCACCTGATAGTTCATGTCGAGCATGTAGAGCACACGCTGCTGGTGGAACACACCAGAAACATTCAGTGCTCACTGCTGAAGATCAGTCTGACAACTTAACTTTGCAAGGAAATAATCTTGATATTAAACCAGTTTGCTAGGTTACTTATAAAAAGCACAAGAAGAGCTTGGAGTAGACAGACCACTGATATGGGTAGTGTTGTGTTGATGTAACATCAGGAGATAGAACAAATGTAAGGATGTGTGAAAAATGAGACATTTCTCCCTCCTAAGGAAAAGCAGCTGAGAAATAACCACGAGGGAATTGTGCTGTGAGGGTGGAGAAAAATACACTTTTCTTACATGGAATAGAATTAAACCTAATCTCCTCTTTTTCATGATGGGTGAAGCATATGATGGTAGAATAAGGATCCCCCTTGTTTAGCAAAGAGCCTCTGAAGCCAACAAATAGAAGTTTTAAACATTTCAGATGGAGTTTGTCCTTGTTTCTGTAGCAGCAGAAGCTCCCAATTTCCCTAATGTTGATCGTCCACTCAACCTGCCAAACCCAACAAACCTTAGGCTGAAAAATTAATGCCAACTCTTCTGAAAAAAAATCTGTCCCCAAGCTTCTAATGGTTGTTTTGCTCATCTGTTCATGGAGCAGCCAAAGCTTTTCCTAAAACTGCACTTCAGCTGCCATCATTTTATCCCACCTTCTTCCGCTACCCCTCTTTCCTCAAGTGCGTAGCAGAGCATAATTCTTGCCCCAGTGTGGCTGATCCAAATACTTCTTTCAAATGCTAGTATAAATCATTTTAAAGGCAGAATATATGAATACATGAATCAATTTCCATTTCTATACCAACTTTAATTTTGCCGGTTTTTATTTCAAAATCAATCCCTCCACTATTCTGTTTTCACTATTATGCATCTCCTAATGATATTGATACACTAATTTCCAAGCAACAAAAATATACAGAATGAGAGGTTAGTCCAATTTGCCACTAAAAAGCCCCATTTAAATATTCAATACATTTCATTTGTATCAATCACATTAATTAATTAGTAAAACCATATATAGGTCATGTCATGCATTTGGGATTATTACATGTAAATAACATGTTCCTGCTTATCTATTAAAAAATTTATAAATATAGCAATTCTAAAATGAATTATAGGAAAAAACACAAACAATTTTCCATTGTTAGACTTAACATCTATTGACAAGCCTATCCCTTTCTTGAGGAAAACTATTAATGGTTAAGGGTACCACATGTGTTGGTTTTCTCCTTCATCTGCCTCTGGACTTTAAAAACTCCCTAGAAAGTCTAAGCATGCTTTTATTTTGCAAAATACAGAAACATCTCCGTAAGGTTCAGTATTCATTCAGGCTCCAGGGTATTGTGAAGTTTAAATTAATTAATGTTTGACAAGCAGTCTGAAATCCTCAGATGAAAGGATCTGTATGGGCTAAATTCTGATCTACCCGATGTAGCTCACATCGAAAGTGGCCCCAATATATTCTGGTACAAAAGATACCAATGAATCCTAATAATTTATTATTATAGTACAAAATCACTTCAGTTTACAGCATAAACCAGAAACTTGCTAACTGCAAACACTGCAAATCCACAGTGGGATTCAAAACCCTTAGTGGTTTCCTTCTGCCTCCATTAATTAAAACACTGCAATCAAAACTCAGCTGACGACTTGCTGGTAACACATGAACTGGAAAGGAACCAAGATCCCCCTCTGAGAGAGGTGACCTGTGCAGAAACAGCCTCAGACAAAAGTCTCCCTTAGAAGGACAGAAACAGATTTGGGCAGGTGCAGACCTGTCAAGTCTCATATATTGAGGGTGAGATTTAGACGGACTCTCCCCTCGTGTTTTCTAACAAAGAGATGCTCCTTCCAGCAAATTCAAAGGGCACTGCCCACCTGTGCCTGCGGAAAGCAGGGATGCTGTTTCACAGTTCTTATTCTTCTGACCAAAACTGTGCTTTAGATCCTAAGCTACCAGAGGCTCAGAAATCAGTAAATATAAATCAGTACTCAGGATGTTTCCATGACCTGCCCCATATGAGGACATGTGAAAGGTAATGACTTCATTCTCTCCAAGCTGGGGAAAATACTGTGATCCCTCTTTAGAGGCACAGAACTGATATAGTGCCAGTGACTTGTGATTGTGAGATTGCAAGGAATTCAGTGTGGGCCTTCTCTACCCTGACGTTAAAACTACCTGTAAGAATATGCCAAGAAGTCAACTTTCAGACTTCAAAGCTGCGATGCCAGGAAGCTAAGAATCCTCCTTGGCACACAAAAATGATTCGTAATTCAAAGCCAATCTCCAAAGGCTCCTCTAGTGGCATCGCTTCTGTTCTTGTCACCATAAAGAGGTCTGCCAGGACGCTCCAGAATTAAGAAGGGGGAAAAACAGAGACCAAAGTATTTTGCCATGTTCTAGGCTTGCTCAGTGTTGGCTGCAACTGGATTAACCCATAACAACACTAAGACCATGATAATATCAGCCAGAAAACTGATATGAAGGTCTATTAGGCCGAGTGTAAAAGCAGAAGATCTGAGGACTTGGCTGGATTCCTTAGTGTTTCCAAAAATATACTTTAAAATGAAAAGGGAGAGGTTTACTTTTAATAATTAGCTTTTGTATCATGGAAGAATTCATTCTTAGTTACAGTTACCTACGAAGGGACATTTTGGCTTAGAGAGAACAGCAGAAGTAAACTCCTGAACTTTGTTAATTAGCTGACTAATCATTAATTAGCACAAATCACCTAGCTATAACGGATATGTTTCATTTCAAATAATGCAACAGTGCCCCTAAAAAGTCAAAAGACAACTATAAGGAAAACAGACTACAAAACATAAAATAATTTGCTATCTACTGTGAATTACTGTAAATATTATTTAATGCTATAAATTTTAACTAGAAGTAATAACTTTGCCCTAAAGCATCCATTCCCAATAGTGAGATTACACTTCTTTTTTTTTTTATCAGCAATGCCCAATTATGCTTAAACTTCTACAACAAAAAAAATATTTTCTGATTACAATGAGATCTAAGATTTTAAATTAGGTATTTTTGTCTCGTGCATCACCAGCAGTACTACAGGTTGTGGGTGTCCAAATGATTCCTATTTGACACTTGCACATTTTAGGCTCCATTCAGTTTCTTTTTCCACATCACATCTGCATATCCCCTCTTAGCAATAATACTGCATTTTTTGATCAATAGGCCTTACACATGTTAGAAAGATGAGTCAGTATCAATATCCTATTATTATTCCTACTGCCTTCCAAAGATTTGTGTAACTTTAGAACTTAAATAAACCATTCTGATGATAATGAATGAAAAAAAAAAAAAATTCATCTCTCACATCTACATTCATTTACACATCTACAAAGAAAAAAACGTATGACAAACATAGTAGAAAAAATTCCAATAACTAGTGAAACACAGCTGCTGAGTAAGGTGACGCCTTTGTCATAAAATTTATTTCAGGGTAGTACTGCACGTTAATAGCTAAAATGGATAGCTCTCCAAATGTCCATGGATACTCAGTAAGAAAAACCCTATGACTATGAATAAAATACATAAATAACAGAGTCAGTATCACTACTTCCGTAAAGCCCAGAAGAAAATTGCTAAAACAGTAGATTAAAATGAACAAATATATCCAGTCAGCATTAAAATGCACAAGAGCAAAAGGCTGATATGTCCTGTATAGTTTCATCTATCTTACCATTTGTCGATAAAAGTGAGTGAGCTGCATTTTGCTGTGGTAACCACTTGATCTTGTTTATTTTTTCTTCTATCTCCAAGCTCTTCAGATAATCAAATTCAGGTTCATGGCTCTGGAAAGTGCTGTAAACATTGTACTCCCCCTGATTGTAAGGCTCATTTTTACTCTATGGAAATAAGAACAACAAAAACATGTGGTTTATGATGGTAATATATCTCTATCTCTTAGGAAAGGTGTATAAGTAGCCTTATAAATATAAAAATATTGAAAGTGTAATTTAATTTCTTATTTAAAACATGATATTGATGGATTTATTTCTACAGGAATTAAATTTCCTGTAAGTATTGAAGCAACATTTAATAAAAGGCAGAATTTTTGAAGAAATGTCAATTATTCAGGAAAGCTTGCCACAAAGGACACTGCACATGGACTAAACTTAGAAGTGAAACAAAGGTATAAGAGTATTGTTTTAAATGGAGTGGTTCCATGGAACAGGCAAAAGCTATTAAAACAATGTAGAAGTAAAACAAAAACAACCTTCTTTTTTTCTTAGCCTACAGTTTTGGAGCTCTGAAGCATTTTTGTTTGGGATAGTAAACTTCCGAGTAAAAAATCCTCACCCTCTTTCACTTCCTCTCTGAAAAGAGGATATTCTGTTTTACCAAACCTTGAGGTTATAAACATGTTTGATAGCTACGATCCAATTAAAGTGTTAAAAATAAGGCCAAGTTTTAGCAAGTCATTAAGGACTACATTTGCAACTCACATACCTCAGGTTCCCTTTGGAATATAACAACCCGACCACCCTTGTCACCAGTAGCCAGCAGTTCTCCAGTGTGGTTGAACTCAACTGTAGAAATAATATCAGCTGGAGGGAAAAAGAGAAAAAAGGCAAATTTTAGACTGATACTACAACACAAAGCCACCAGAAATATCAAGCACTCTACAAAAAAATGCAACAAATGAGGGATTTGAAGGAATACAGATGAATTGTACAGCAAGGCACTAATGCAAACAGGCTGCATGCCACTACCATCTGAGGTCGCTACACAATGGAACAAGTGCAAACATAACGAGGCACATTCATGTTTCCAGCACATCTGCAATTTGGGAGTGGAAGAGGTCTCTGGAGAGGTTGGGCTTCAGGAACAGCAACTTCAACAGAGCTTTTTTCGGCACTGGAGACAGCAACAGCATTGGCCTCCTGCTATTTCCTCTAGCAAGGACCAACATAATATCTCAGTCCTGTTGCATGTATTATTTATTCTTCGCCCTTTATAAGGACTTTAATATAACCTTCTAGCACTAGTTTTTCCAAATACGTGTTTGAGCCAAGAGTGCAAAAGCAAAATACATGTAGCCTGTCCCACCACAGAGGAATGAAGGCAAAACCAGAATTGCTCACTGTCCAATGCTGGCAAGAGCCCATTCAAATCACTGTTTTCAGGAAATCATTCTAGCACCATATAAATGTGGCATCAGAAGATAAAAAGATCCCAGTCTCTTCTTTTTCTAGTTTTTAACAAATCCCTTTCCCTAAACAACTGCACCAGTTTAAAAAAAAAAAAAACCTCAACAAAATCTGAGGCCAGTGTTGAGCACAAATTACTATACACCTGGATGAGAAAGGAGAAAGAGGCTGTAGGAGCAAAAGAACTGGTTCCTCTGTTTGCATGACAGTAAATGCTAGAATCATAATCCACAGTTAATCCTACATTATTAGCATAATTTAAATTAAAGTGCCTAGCGCAATAGTAAAGTAAGAAGTCATCATATATACAATCACAGCCAAATGCAGGGTATTACTCAGAGATTGCATGTATGAATCCTCTATAATGATCAGTATTCACTCATCAGAAACACGGGCCAGATTTTTAGAAGCATCAGTAGTTACCAGCTCCCCTTTAGGCACAAAAAGCTGCGGTTTTCAAACACGTTCATCATCCATCAGTTTATATTGAGAACAATGAGGTGACAGTGGGCTAAGCCCTTTTGAAAACCCAGCCCCAAACGAGTTCACTAAAATTCAAAGGAATTGAAATAACAAGTGGATGTACCATTTACTCGATACATTTTATGAATTGAAAACATCTGTTCCTATTATTCTTTTAATAAATCAGTTGAGTGTTAGAGGCCTCTATTGCCAGTAGCTCTCGTCAGCAACACAGCCATCCAAAAGCCAGATTCTTACTGGAACTTTATAAACAATTTATTATCTAAAAAATGAAAACTTTACCCAAATCATGGTAAAGAAAAAGATCTTTTATTTCAATTTTTTTAAGAAAACTTCATCATCAAATTATTCTGTCTAAAAAAACCGCCAACAATAAAAAAATCAATGAACCTTCTTCTTTTTTAGCTCCACATGCCACATATAGAAGAGGAAGGGGGAATCATGAAGCATGTATGTCTTTTTCTTTCTTGAGGAATAAAATGCAGGGGTGTGTAGACCCTGAGAAAAATGGAACATGATTATTTACAGTATTTTAGGTCCAAAACCAAACCTTTTCAAAGTTAATGGCATTTGATTTTTACATGGACTTCCACAGACTGTGGTTTTTTATAGGTAATAATCCCAAAGCCCCTAGTCTTTATTAGACTACAGGAAGAGTAGAGAGATGTTGCTTATGGTTGGTGATGCTCTGCGGCCTGGGAAGGGTTGAGTTTGATCTAAAAAACTGCATTTAAAAAAAAATAAAAATCTGCATATCTAAGCAAGTTTTCTGGCATGTAAAGTTCGTTTGTAGTGATTCCAGTAGAAGAATATTACTTGGCTATTTTGTTCTTAACCTGCAACATTCATACTGATAGTGGGTGTGGGGTCCTGCTTATAAAATGATATCTGCATGATTTTACTCATTTAAAGCTGTACCCTACCCCAACCATACAGACAGAACTGCAGAAGTCTCATAGTGAAAGGCCTTTTAGAATGGAGACTCCTATCTTGAGTGTGCAATGGGGTAAATGCAGAGGGGAGGAACGTAAAGACTATTAAAATATGTGTGTACGCATAAGCATCTATAATAACTGTGCCAAAGGAATGAATGGCATTTGAACTTATATGCCTGAACACATTTGCTGTCGGCCTGGAATGCTGCCACAATGGCATGAAATAATCTTCTCTATGGTCACAACGGTCATAAAGTATTACGGAAGGCACCAGTCAATGCCCAGTAAAGTCCACAAGTGTATTTGCACAGACTTCAGTAGTAACTGAACCAGGGCTATAACAAAACAGTTCTGCATTTTGTTATTATATTGCATTTGTCATTAAATTATTGTGTATAGTTAAGTGATCATTGGGTAGAGAAAAGAAGATAAAAGCATCTCTAGGCAGTTTGTGATGATGTTGTTCTGAGGTAATCTCTCTCCTCCACAAGGTGTTTTGTCCAGATGCATTCCTCCTTTCTCATCGAAAAACTAATTCTGAACTGGAAACAACTTATCATTTTAAAATTAACTTGTTCTGAAAAGGCGCAGATCCAATATTTTGACCTTAGAGACTATGCAGTTTGTTGGTAAAAAAATGATCCTTGAATTGGAAAATCACTTTTATTGATCCTGTAAATAACAGCTGAAAACAAAAGCAATAAAAAAATCTTATCCAGTATATCTGTTCAGCAAGAAAACATTAGTCATGCTGTTTTCATAAAAAAGATTAGCCAGGCTGGTTCTTCCTAAGACAGAGGAGGTAGGAAAAGAATCAATCAACAAAGCTTTCATATCCTTCTGCAGAACATTCCCCTACCTATTTATTAATGCCATAGCAACACCAGCCACTATAGTCCTATCCTGCAGATTCCTCCACTGGAAAATGACCCCCTGAGCGCAGAGAGCAATTAACTACCAGATTTTACCGTTTCCAGGATATATAAATGCTCCACAATTGAAGAGCTGATGAATTTGCATGTAGAGTAAGCCCTTGGCAAGGTATGGCAGAGATGAAAGACTCTTTCAGCCTTCTTCTGCACTACACCTTTCATATCTCTGCTGGCAGTGCCAAGCTTTGCACTAACGATTAGGATTATCAGAGACAGAGATAATTTATCTTTTAAGAACAATTATGGGTAACCTCAGTGCCAACAGGCAAAAGCTTCCAATCATATTGCAAATCCCAACTTCTATCCAATATTACTCTTCCTACTCCATTTTAAAATTCCCCACTTTCTCTATGCAGAAATGTTTATAAACTTGGATTTAAAAGTAAAGCTGCTCAAAATTTTCACTCAGTTAAAAAGAGCAACTTGGAGACTCAAAATACAGATGCTGACTGAGAAAACCAAACCAAAAACCTTCAAAAGATGAGAATATTCCAGGCAAGTATACACCTGGTCATCTGTTCCACACCCTGATACAGCAAATTGTCCCAGCAGGTATGACGCATTAGACTTCATTCCTCAGACTACTTGTACATGTTCACAGAAAGACGTCACATTACTCTACAGCTTAAACTGACAATAAGTTTTTCCTGATCCAGGCTGAAGTGTTTAATTCTGTGACTCCTAGTCACCTCTGCCTTTTCATATCTTACTAACTAACTCCTCTGCAGCTTCATAATTTACACATTTAAAATATCTTTAATGGCTACATCATACCCAACAACTTCTGCTTAGCTAGATACTCAGCTTTTCTAAGAGAACTAAGTCTATCCATGCACATCTGTGCACATCAAGATATCTCTGGCTGATAGGACTTCTCTTCCCTCAACTTCACTAGTACTGTTCCAGCACAGATGCAGCCAAAGGAACTCCCCAGCAGCCCTCCCTCAGGCTCAGTGTGGGGTAGGACGAAACGAAGTTCGGTAGATGTAGCCCAAACTAATTCTGGCCCTTATTTCACACCATCACGTACTTTTCGATGTTCATTCTCTAGCCTCTTATAGGTTTATTTTAAGGGAATATTTAATAGCTTATTCCTATATAAAACAAAAAGGTCCAAATTACAATAATTAGAAAAGCCTTACCTATATAATAAATATGTGCGTAATTTTGGGTCACTCTAGTATAATTGCAAGCCATTTTCCCACCTAGCATGTGCTCAGAGAAGCAAAGTCTGAACATACTCATCTTCATACAGTCTTTTGGTCAGAAATGTCAAGCGACTGTAAGAAAAGCTCAGCTACAAATTTCTGTGTGCTACTTTTACTAGTAAATTCTACCCTTCTGGGGCCTTTCATCTGAAGGCCCTGCTATACTTCATTTTGCTTCAGAAAACCAGGAAAGCAAGGAAAAATTCAAAACTATTTCACGCAGCACAGAAATACAGCTTTTCGGAGAGCAGTAGCAAGTTTTTGAGGGTAAACAGCAAACATCATGCAACAGTACAGGGAAAAGAAGATCAGAGAATATAACGTGCTGTTGAATTACAGTGTAATCCTGACAGAGAATTGGAGGATTTGCAATAGGACAGACCACTGGAACTAAAATCAGTAGTTTTCTCAAAAAGAAAAAAAGAGAAAAAGAAAAAAGCTAAAAAGCTGTGAAATCCTACCAGTCAGAATTTCTTTATATCACATCCACCACAATCAGCAAGGCAACACTGTCGGCCTCAGCTGACTGAATCAGCATCTAGGTCAGGTTTTTGCTGTGCGTGTTCCCAGTGGCTAGCAAGCAATCTTGTAGTCTACGTTATTTCAACCAAGTTCTGACCTGGCCTAACCTTGGTTTGTGAAATCCAATAAGATCACAGCACAATCTGGCATGGCTGCAAGCAATGTTCAGTCATACTGATACAAAAGTCCCTGAGGAGCATAATCTGGAAGAAACAACAAAGAAGCTTGCAACAAAGAGAGCCATAAAACAAAAGGACAAACGGTAGATGAGAGAGTAGCAGTATTACAGTATCTTGTGTGAAGGGAAGGCCATTATAGTGAGCTGTGGTGTCAGAATTTAGTTTAGACTTGTACAAAAAAAAAGGAGGGGGGGGAGGGAGATAAAAATGGAAAGAAAAAAACCTGCTATATTTTTTTCAAGCTCAAGTTTCAAAGGTTTTCTCAAGCAGCTACAAAACAAAGTATGCAAATCCTCAAAGGTATGAGAGTCAGGTGAATCCTCCTTTTCTGAAATAGCTGTCAGAGAGATCTTTGACAACAGAGAAATTTGCTACTTGAAGCAGCAGGCTCTGGCACGCGCATTCATTCTGGTTCACAACAGTGTTATTCACCATCTTGGATCCAGGGATTGTGTGACACCAGAAACTATCCCTCAAAATTCAAGTAAACACAGTGCAAAATCTCCCACATCACACTGTCCACCTTGTCTGGGTCAGAAACTTAACATGAAAAGCCAATACACCAGAAAGCCAACTCCACTCTACTTGTAGACAACACATTTTGCTGACCAACACATGAACTACCCGATCACCTCTCCAAGTCACCAGAGCAGCATAGGACACCAGCCAGTACACAGCTGGGTGGCCACATGAGAAGGGCAGACAAGAGAAAAAGAGAGCGCAAGGATGCGTGAGAGAGAGCATGTGAACATGTGAAACAGATCAAGAGCATGAGAAAGGGCACTAAACAGCGTATGTGAGAGAGCATATGCACACACAAGAGCTTGAGAAAGTATGAAGGAGCACTAGGAAATGCCACAAAAGTAGTTAGAAAAGTAGTTAGAAAAGATCTATCTGCCTGCTTTGCCACTGGGATTATCTGTCACCATGGCAAATATTTTGCTTTGCTTTTTTTCTTGTTTATTATGGTTTTAAAACTTGATGGAGCTTGTGCTCCAAAACAGGAAGTGTTTGCTCCTTGCCAGATGTATGGGCAATAAAAAACATAACAGGAAGCTGATTTTGGCCAAAGCAAACTTTAAACATAGATGCTAATAGCGTAAGTGCTTTAGAGATCAATGAAACATGGTGATCAACGAATAACAGAACAAAATCCAGAGATGTGTGTCCACTACACTTCATGCAGTTATTTTCCTAACTGACACGTTGCCTGGCTTCATCGCTAGCAAAGACAAATCTATCAAGGGCAAAATCAAAACAGCCCCATTTAACCCTGTCAAGCAAGAATACGAAATTTTATCGGGCTAAATATCACCTTTCTTCCTGAGTATAACAAACTCTTCTTGATGTGAAATCCAAACCCACAGGGTTGAATGCTCAACAGCTCTTGAAAAGCTGCTTGAACCAAGAACACTTCACCTGGGGATGGTAGCAACTAATAGTAAAAAATAATAAAAAAAAAAACACAACAAAATGGAAGCAACAAATTTCCTGACCTCAAATCCTGGCAAGCACTGAGCAAATCTTTCCCTTTTTTCAACTTTTAATTCCCAATTTTGGGATTTTAGAAATGCCATTAATACACACCTTGGTGACCTGCATCAGGCCCGGCTAATCACGAGACCCTCACAACAGTGCCGAGTTTCATCCCTACAACTTCACGGACCAAGGAAAGCACCTCCCCATTCAGACCGTTTGAATGTAGGTTCAGTACTCATTCAAATCTAAAAATAAATAAATCTAAAAATAAAATTCAAAATTTGCACCCCCTATATGACTACATAAGACCACTGTGATTTTCTGTTTCTAGCCTCAAGCTTTAAAAGAGTTGTTCTTTCTCCAATATTTTTGTATATTTTTAGAGCTTAGAAAATGTTTTAATCACATGCTATTTTCTAGCTGTATTTCTCAAATAAAAAAATCAGGAAATGACACCCAACTATTGGAGCCCAATCAGTATGAAAAAAAAATGCCTACAGGATAAACATGTAAACCAGACTACCTGGGTTCTGTCCTCTGCGCTAAAAACCCCACTTCATACTGAGATTCATTTATTTGTAAAGTGAATCATCCCCCACTCCCATTTTTAATTTGAAAACTCAAATCTCACATTTCAGAGGTTCTGACATCCATTTCCCTCCTGCAGAGTACAAGACCTCCAGGAAAAGAGGCCAAAGACACCTTCTGCCCACTAAGGTAAATGGAAAGTTTCCCACTACTTCAGTAGTAAATAAGGCCAAGGAACATTTGTCAGATGTGGTGTAGCTGAAAATTGGGACATATTTCTCAAAATTTTGGCTACAGTTTACATGCACTTCTTCCTGTTCAAGGTGACCTGCTTAGATGAGCAAAGCTTCAGTCATTAGTTCTGCAGAATGCCCCATTAACGTTACTATTATCCCTGCTGAAGTCACTAAGGCTGCTGCCTTGTGCCTTCATAATCCAAAATACTCAGTGGACTGATAAAAGCGTGCTACAATTTCTTTTAACACCTATTTAGGGGCTCCCAAATAGTGGTACCGCATCACCTGGGGTAACAGAACAGTCTCTCAGTGCAGCAAGACTGGCAATGCAGGGCCTGATGCAGCCCTGCTTCCAGCCGCTGGGCATGTCCAGAGCAGCTAAGCCTGGGCAGCACTGATCCCTCCATCCGATTCAACCTGAATAAACTGGAAAACTCACTAGAAAGCCATTGACCTTTGGCTAAGCCGCTCAATAACACTGCTCATAGATATTCTTACAAGCAACACCTGAAGCTAAGAAAACACTGCAGATCAATCTCAATTTTAGCATAAAGATAAGCACAGAAAGCTTCTAAATTTCACATCACCTGAATTTCTACATTTCACATCACCTAAAAGCTTCTTGACAACTTACACTGTGTAACACATGCTAGCAACTTAATCTTCTGAGATTTCTGGAAAAAACAAAAAGAAAAAAATGCAGCTGGACATTTCTTTCTTTCAGTGTTTACTGTCACATAAGACAGACATCTAAGCTAAGAATTCAGCAACAGGCTGTAAACACTCCACTTCATAAACAGTGCAATTAGGAAACGTGGCAGCCCACTCCTCTCACCAACCAATGCTGAAGGGCAAAAAGGAAAAAGTCGCCATCATGCTATATATTTACAATTTCCAGAGCAGGGTTTAAACCACTACTCAGAGAAGGAAGCCTGCCTGAGCTAGGAGCTTCTGCTCAGCCCCGTGTTACTTCCCACCAAGAAGCTGCCCAGCCTGGCTGCCAGCAACAGACAGATTAGAAATGGTGCTGCCAAGTGTTAGAACTGCTAGGCAACCAGGTTTTATTGAGAGCACAGAAAGACCCTGAACCTCATCGCTCACTCTGGAGCAAATAAATGCCAAAAATGGAAAGTGTACAAATTATTAAAACATACTAATTTTAATTTTTCAGAAGTGATTATGCTCATGAATAATCACTGCAATGATCTATAACAAGTAAACATCAAGTTTTGTTAAAAAGCTATTATAAAACAAGGACATGAAAAAATCCCATTCATATGTAGAATTTAAAGGGAAATCATTAATTTAAAAAAATCACAGAGTAATGAAAAGTCATCCAAAATCTAAAATATAATCCTGAATATCAAGATTCAATCTGAATGTTATTTCTCATGTATTACATACAAACTTCAATAGAATTTCACTGGCAGCTGGTTCTGAACTACTTTTTTTTTTTTTCCTTCCCCTTAACAGAGCAATTAATTTCCAGAAGCAAAGATCTCAGTAATTCTGTAACAGCAGTCTCATGTTCAAAGTGCTTTCTGGGCACTAAACCCCCCAGCAACCCAAGGAAGTCAGTAAGGAAATGTTAGCATTCCCATTTTACACAAAGGAAAAAATGAAACAGATGCTCCAGAGTTTTTATCCAAGATCAGAGAAGCAGTTTTGATTATACATATACTAAGGGACGGATAATCCAGGCTGTGGCTCAGCAAAACATTTCTGTTTAATAAAGCTCTTAATCGCTTGTCTAGAGACTTAAATGTTCCTGTATTCAGTTCAAACGAGTATGCATGTGGTTAAATGAATATACTGATGGAGCCCTAACAAACAAAGCCTCATAACAGCATATATCAAGGAAGAAAAAGCTCCAGTAAGCAGGCTTTTGGGTGAAGCGGGGCGGGGATATAATCTTTAAAATTATGAAGGGCTGGAGCTAGGAGCTGGACTAGAGCCAGTCTTCAAGCACAGAGTGATGACAAGGAAAGCAGAGACACAATAGCCATGTCTGCGCTAGTAAATAAAGGAGAGCTCCAGGATGTTCTCTGGCTTTGCAGTGCCACGGTTCACACTGTTCAGTTGCCAAGAGGGACCCTGATAGGCTCTTGCCTGTGACAAATTGCTCTCCCCCAAACACCATTTTGGCTTGGCTCAAGGGTCATCACAAACCAGGGACATTTCTCAACAGGAATTGCACCTGCAGCCATGATTTTTTGGAGATAGTGCAATACCATCCTCACAGGCACAGGTCTCACCGAGCCAGTGAGCGGCAGTGTTCCCAAACACTGTTCACTGGGGCAGATGCATTTTGTGGCTGCAACTCACAGGAACTCAGTGTAGCACACAGACCAACAGCACTCACACTCTGCTACGTCACCTTATATTATGTTTTTCTGCTACAGCTGGCAGAGGTTTCCCAGATTACAAGGGGCTCTGGAGCCTGTAGAACTAGCACAGGGAAAACCATGTGCATTTGCTCTTCTCAATCTTAACGCACAAGGGTAAATGGAAATGTCTAAATCTGCTGATCGGACACGTTAACTACAGGATCCAAATAAACTGGATCCAAATACCATGAGCAACATACAGCTCAACTTATACATCACTGGACATCTCTGTAAATCCCAGCAGTGGACCGGCAAGCTAAGGTCACACACAGGGCTTGCTGGCTGTCAGGGGAGCCCAGTGCCAAACTGTGTAGATACTCATCTAACATTAGCATCTGTTTGCTTGGCAGGCTCCAAAGGCAATTCAGCTGACAACTCTGAATTTGCCTCTGGGTCTGTCACAAGATCATATAACTGTGGGACTTCTGGGAGTGCCTAGTAGTTCTTTGATGAAGATCACGTACATTGTAATATATTAGATCCATTCTAAGCATCCTTTGAAATTAGTGTTTGTGACCTTTCAGAACTACCCAGATTAGTATGGCTGGCTCAAGTGTGTAAACTAAAGCCAAGCACAAAGTTCACACTCACATCAAGATCCCTTCAGCAAGTGTGTGTAATGATTCCAAGATGAGAAAAAGCAGATTTTTTTTGTGTTAACATGGGTTGCTGCTACTGAGAGAACACCAAGGCTGCTCCTAGGCCGGTCTAAAAATTAACAGGACAACTGTTCTGTATCAGCTTCACTATCAAACCTGCTGTTCTAAGGTTTGATATGAGGGTGGAAATAATAGAAAAATTTAGTAGTGGCTTACACAACTTTACATTGGTCTAAGAGCTCATCTCTTAAGATTCAGCTCACAAAAGGCCAACGTCCTAATTTCATATATGTATATGTATGCAACTACGTAAATGTGAGAAAAGATGGGATTACTCATGTGCTTAAAATGAAGAGTATGCTAAATCACCCTATTATGTCAGAAACTAGAGGAAATCCTGGCCCCGAAAGATTGATTTCTAGATAGCTGGAGTGTGCAAAATCCAATGATAAATTTGCCCTCAAGTTTAAACGCATCATATTTCCATAATTACTCACTAAAAAAAAAAATGACTTAAAGAAAAGAGGACATTAAAAATCAGTGCACTTTTTCCCAGTCTGTGTCTGATAAAAACTTCAAACGCTGGCAACAGCCTCAGGAAATAAACATTCCAATTTGGGGATATTCCCAAAGGACATCAATTACATAACAGAACTAGATCAGCATATATTACAAATGCTATGGACAACGTCTAAAACAGCAACTGTTTGCCGGTCAAGCAAGTTCAGATTTTTTTCCTACTCTGAGGAATGTAGCAGCACACAGGTACCTAGCAGTTACGTAAAACAGCCCTGAAAGCTCTTTCCAGTCTAATAATACAATAATGCAAGTGGGAACTCAGACCATTTCCACTGCATTCATAACTGGAGAACATGGACTTCAAAGCTTAAAGCCTATCATGTTTTAAAACTAAAGCGTAAACATTTCTTCTTCATCAAAAAGTTAAATGAAAAATAGAGCTTCTGCCAGCCTGCTGCTGAAGCTGAAAAGTTAGAAACAAAATAGTCTGGAAACCCAAACATCAGTAGGTCAGATTTCTGTCTCCCCTAGAAAGACAGACCTAGAGGAATTTTCTGAGCAGTCTCCCCAGATCAGGGGGGCTTCAAAGCAGATGGTGAAGCCTCACAAATCCACAGGCACCTTTCCCAAAGCCATGCCTCCTGGAGTCATATAGTTTGAGAGCTGCTAATTTGCAGCCCACACAGATAACATTTAGACATCTAAGCCCTTGAAAAAAACTGTAAGGCTTCCAACATCCCCCCAATACCCTCGAAGCTGCGCCTTACAATCATCGTCAGTTGTTAAAACCCAGTCCACAGTAATTACTGTTGTGCTCTCGAGGCAGACCGGCCTTTGCTAGAGCAGTTCTGAGGCATGAGGCCAACTGAAGCCTCAAGCCTATTTTAATCCCACTATAATTATAAGTGATGGATATGTAGTTGAGATGCTTCTGAATTTTTGTTTGCATGGGAGTGTATTAATGCGTGGCAGAAGAGCACTGAGCTAGGACTGACTGATTTGGCATCAGAGTCAACATAATGACATCAGCGTGAGCAATGCTGTGCCTGAGACGTCGCTGCTGTCAGGGTGTACCACCGTGTTCAGAGCTAACTGTAAAACATACCTTTTCACCATCCTCCATTAAGCAATGTTGACATATCCATTAAATACAGAATGAAGAGAAAAGGTGTTGACAGGTTTCTCGGAGGCAAAGCAGTAGAGAAGCGCACTGGTTAGTTGCTCAAAGGACCGTGATAAGGGAAAAGTTTTACCCAAGTCAAAACTGCAGAGCAGATGCTGGAAAATTGGCCAAAGGCGAGCTGAGTGGAGAGAGACATTGGGTTCCTCAGGCCTGGCACCAGCTTGCTGTTGCCACCAGACCTTGCACTACAGTCAAGGGCACAGACACCACCCCAGACACCGTTTCTTAACCCTGGCAGAAACTAGTTCACTACAAAAATATTTTTATTTCATGTTGTTACGCAACATGTTGTTACGTTAGTGATGCAACACTTACCAGCAAAGTAGTAAATAAACTGGTTTTACTTCGTGAGGCGACACGTCACCACACTTTACTACACACATCACCTTAGATCAAATACATGTTGGCTCTAGCCTAATAGTCCTCTATGACCTTGCACAACTAGCAGCTAATTCACCTGAGAAAAAGGTTTTCTTCTACACACACTTTCTGCTAACCGGAAGGTCTGCTGTGAAGCAATGTCATATTAAATATATTGTTAGGACTAAGTATACTTTCCACTGAAACCAGTAAGAAGGAATTCGGCCTG
>NW_009699617.1:0-5000 GCF_000703405.1 Apaloderma vittatum
GCTAGTAAAGGATTTGGAGCATGTGTCATACTAGGAATGGCTGAGGGATCCAGGTCTGTTTAGCCTGGAGAAGACTGAGGGGAGACTTTATCGCTATCTACAACTACCTAAAAGGAGGTTGTAGCAAGGCAAGGGTTGGTCTGTTCTCCCTAGTGGTGAGTGACAGGACAAGGGGAAATGGCCTGAAGTCACACCAGAGGAGCTTCAGGTTGGCTATTAGGAAGAATTTCTTTACTGAGAGGGTTGTCAGGCATTGGAACAGGCTGCCCAGGGAGGTGGCTGAGCCGCCATCCCTGGAGGTGTTTAAGAAATAGGTAGATGTTGTGCTGAAGGACAGTTTACTGGTGTTAACAGGGCTAAGACAAAGTTTGAGCTCGATGATCTTCAAGGTCTCTTCCAGCTGAAATTGTTCTATGATTCCATAATTCTAAACTGACTATATTGACCTTTTGAAAGACATTTGAGTACACGGGCACACAGTTTCAATTTTACAACTGTCCCAGTTACAGGTAGTATCAATACTACTGTCATGACACTTCACCCTTCCAAAACTGAATAGTGCTTTGGTAAGAAGTTGTGAAGCTTTTTTTGTCAGAGAAGATCCTTTTCACAATGAAAAGTTCTCATCAAATTTAATAAGGAAATGATCTGATCAATGGAGGTGTCTCTTATCCACTGCTAATTGTAAGAAAAAACCCAGAAGCTTAGACCTTTCTAACTGTTAGACAGCTGGAGCCTACAGGAGGCAAATTTCTGCAGCCTTCTTTCACCTTGCTTTCTGGCTTCCTATAATTAGATGTGGGATCAAATTTACAGACCTTTTCCTCAAGGAGTTGGATAGTCCATCTCCAGAGTACAAATCTGTCTCCACCCTTCTTGTTGATCTGTGTTTCAAAGCAGCCAGGAGCACCAGCTGCAGAAGAAATCCTTAACCAGAGTTTGGAACTGGTACAGTATACAATCCTAGCAAGTTTTCTAATAACTAGTGAATTAATTTTATTTACATAGGGTAGCTAATTTGCCCTATGTAAATTTTTCCTCAATAACCGCAAAAGTCATATGCCTTATCTGAAACAAGCAGAGAAAAGCTGCCTTCACTGCATTTGTAGAATCTAATTCAAAGTCAGAGACAAAACTACCACTCCATAAAATCAGTGATTTTTTTTTCACATGATTGGCATATTTTCCCATTATCTTTCTAGAAATGAATCACTTAAAACTGGAACCTCAAAAGTAAAAGCAGGTACCCAAATCAGACCTAGGCATTAGGATGGCAGTTATTGCGGAAAGTTTGGCTAAATTACAGTGTAGCCTACATCCAGGGATCAATTAAATTATATATTTTCAAATGTTGCAACTATTGCCTTATTGAACATGCTTTTTAAAATCAAATTAATAGGCTCTTCTTTGACATATGCGGTTACATCATGTAGTGAAAATTCTCCCAAAATACAGTGGCTCATTATCTATGTAAGAAAAAATTGTAACTGCACATCAGAAGGACACAATAGTTTATACATTTTGTTTTGTGACTTCATCCAAAGTAGCAGGCTGAATGAATATTCAGCTAATACAAAAAAGCTACATGAATGAAAAATCTGTATTGCAGAAAATTACTTATACCATACTGGTGGACGAAAAGCTGGACATGAGCCAACAACATGCACTTGCAGCCCAGAAGGCAAATTGCATCCTGGGCTGCATCAAAAGAAGCGTGGCCAGCAGACTGAGAGGTGATTCTGCTCCTCTGCTCTGCTCTGGTGAGACCTCACCTGGAGTACTGTGGACATCTCTGGAGCCCTCAACACAAGAAGGACATGGACCTGTTGAAAAGGGTGCAGAGGAGGGCCACAAACATGATCAAAGGATCAAAATGATTACCTCTCCTACAAGCTCAGAGAGTTGGGGTTGTTCAGCCTGGAGAATGCTCTGGGGAGACCTTATAGTGGCCTGCCAGTACTTGACAGAGACCTACAAGAAAGCTGGGGAGGGACTGTTTATAAGGACATGTAGCAACAGGATGAGGGGCAATGGTTTTGAACTAGAGCAGGGTAGATTTAGATTAGACATTAGAAGTTCTTTACAGTGAGGGTGGAGAAACACTGGCACAGGTTGCCCAGAGAGGTGGTGGAGGCTCCCTCCCTGGAGACATTCCAGGTCAGGCTTGATGGGGCTCTGAGAAACCTGATCTAGTTAAAGATGTTTCTGCTCACTGCAGGGAGGTTGAACTAGATGATCTTTAAAGGTCCCTTCTAATCCAGCATGTTCTATGATTCTGCGAATGATTCTCTTCTATACATTGTAACACGCAGAGGTATTAGTGGCAGTTCTAGAAAACACTTACTTCAAATAGTTAATTTGGATGGGCACTTTGAAAAGCTCATGCTTCTTGCTGCACTGCGTGAAGAAGAATTAAACCTAAATCTTTCAAAAGGGCATAGTTTCACTCAAACCTAGACTAGCCAATTGGGGAAGAAAATGAATGAAACAGAAATGCCAGCTCAGCTCTGATAGTGCCTTTTATATATCTTTCTTGTCTCAGAGAGATAAAGGGTCTCTGCATGAAAAAGGAAGACATTAGAACAGTTAAACCTTTTTGGCCTGCTTTGTGCCAGGATGAGCTTTGTGGCTGACATTTTTGGAGCATATCACAAGAGCAGCTGTATTAAAAAGTACAAACCTTGGAGATGTAATTAATCTTCCTTCCAAGATGTAATTCTGAAACAAATTTTCAGCTGTGGTGAACCTAATAAACCCTATCTAAAGTCATGCAGATATCATTACATATGACATTTTCCTAGCTATATTTTGATCAAATGCTATATAGAGAATTGCAAAGTAAATTGCTAATTCATCACTATTTGATTAATTCAATTCCTACAGAGCTGAAATCAATTACTGGAATGGAAATCAGAGTGCATATCTTTGCTACATCCTAACAGAATTAACTTTTCATTTAATAATTGCTCATTTTATAGCTTTGCCCTGCCTTGACCTTACGATACAAAAGGAAATCCCTTATTCACTACCTTCCCAACCCAAGATTTTTGGCCAGAATGACTCTTGGCTCATTCTGGGTGAGGCTGAAGAAGGAAGAGGACTGGATGAGACTTAAAATGGGAAAGCTGGAGCTCAGCCTTTTCATCAGGAGCTCAACCATGCTGCAGCAGTCCAGTGCAGCTGTCAGAACTCTGATGCAAATTAGTAATAGATGGCAAAAACTTGTTTTCCCCTGCTTTTCTGCAGGGATGATGCCAGCATATAAATGGATAAGCCTTACTGCCTTTAACAACTTTGAGAAAAATCCATAGGCATCTCAAGTAGCATATATAAAAACAAAACAGTACTGTAAAAAAATGGAGCATTTTACTACACTTTTGTTTCAGCAATAAATTAAAAGCTCAGCCCCATTAATGGAGAACCTTCTAGACAGCTGCACACAGTTCAAAATGCACCTACCTTAGTGGTCTGCTTGACCTCTCCAGTATAGACCTTGATATTACAAAAAACAGATCAGAAAATATCACCCAAGCATTCTTTTCTTTTCAAAAGTTTTTGGCCAGAATGGTTGCATCTGTGTCAAGGCTTTCCTAGTGTACCTGCTGTAGCAAGTGCCAAATCCATGAATTTTTCAGATGTAATATTCCTGCTTCTTATGCTAGATTTTGTTTTATGCTTTCTTCATGTCTAAGTTACTGCTCCTGCAATCTTTCTTAGGACAGTTTCCCACTTTAAGCTGTCACTGCCCTATCTGAGAAATTTCAAGCTACGAGAGGAATGGTACAGTTCTTTAGACTGTGCTTTTAGCAGTAGACCTCAAACTTGATGCCTATCTGCATGCAATTTTTGAATGGAAATTTTGGATTATTTGTGCCAAGCTCCCTTCTCAATTGTCAGATTAACTCTCTCTTGCATAAGCAGTAAAACCACAAAGCTTTAAATACAATCAGTTTTCACTAATGGAATTTTATTTGCTAATTTGTATACATTAAAAACGTACACATTACTAGAGAATAAAGATTCTCAGACAGCAGGTTTAAGCACATATCATGTACCAATAAGCCTGCACTGATGATGAAATAGATAAGTCTTGTTACCTTTCATCCTTAATTGTTTCTTCTAGCCTTTGAGATGTCTCTTCTGTGCTGAGGTAAATGTGAGGCTTAGTAATTAAACAGTTAGGGAACTGGACACGTTAAAACTGAGTAGCCCTGCTTTTGCGTATAAGAAAGTTCCTAACGTAAAATCTAGACTTTCAAGCACAAAAGGATCGCTTCCCTGGTTCTTTATAAAAGACTCTGTTCCTTTTCCATTGGCTGTGTGTGAATGAGTCTTTGAAGAGAAACACGCACATGAATGACAGGATAAAAGACAATGAGCAGAACAGTATGTTGTGGCAGACCTAACCAGCAGTGTTTGTTTGTCCAGCCTTTGCCTGAAAAAAATAATTGGAAAAGTCAGAAACCAAAATGAGACTGAATGTAGGATGCTCCTGCTGTGGGTAAGGAGTCTGCTGTTCTGGAAGTGGTGTATGTGGTGGTATAAATAACAAAAAAGGTTTTCTTATAGGAAGAATTGGAAAACAGCAGTTGACCTCTGTTACAGATACAGTGAAGTTCTCCATATAATCTGACTTCAATAATGTAAACTTTTTTTTTAAAAAAAAAAGAGATATAAAAACATGGGATCTCTGTACAAATCTACCAGCCTTTAAGATCAACAGTGAGGAAAGCAGAAGATGCCGCTGCCCTTGTAATTTACACAGCAGCACGAAGAACAGCTGCATCTTAGTTTTCCAAGTTGAATGAGAAATACAACTTCGAAGCATTTTAATTACTCATCTACGCAGGAGAAAGTCAGCACGGCCACCTGAAATCTTACGGAATTTGGGGATGTCTGGGCTGCTCTCAAGGTGCCGGCTGCTGGCAGGGAGCAGACCGCGACAGCGAGGAATCGTGACTTGTGGACGGTGGGTGCCGGCTGGCCGTGTTCTCACCGAA
>NW_009699618.1:0-33295 GCF_000703405.1 Apaloderma vittatum
CGAGGAAGCAACACATGCGCCAGGGTTCAGTAACCGACTGCGTCAGCGAGCCCGGTCCTGCAGAGCAAGTGTCTTCGTGGGGTGTTTGTGCTGTTTCGTGGCGATTCTCACGAGCGCGTTTCACTGGAGGGCTTCAGAGAACTGAAAATAACAACTTCATGACGTGCAGCAGCGTTTGTAAGACAACCTGAACCCGGTTCGGGAGCTCGGCAAACACAGGGCGTTTCTAAAACCGTCCTCAAACAGACCACAGGTTTGCAGGCCTCTCTGTGTCAAGCGGTTATCCACACAGGTTCACGGTGCTTTTCTAGATGATCCCGCAAAGCTCAGTGTTCAGCTGAACTTGGGTGGAATATGCTGGGCTTTGCAGTGGGGATGGGGTCGCAAAAATGGTCAGAGGGCAGGAGCACCTCTGCTATGAAGAAAGATGGAAAGAGTTTGACTTGTTTAGTGTGGAGAAGAAAAGGCTTCAGGAAGACCTCATTGCAGCCTTTCTATACTTAAAGGGGACTTATAAGAAAGACGAGGACAGACTTTACAGTAGAGCCTGTTATGATAGGACAAGGGACAGTGATTTTAAACTGAAGGAGAGTGGGTTTAGGTTGAACATAGGAAGAAATTTTTTTATGATGAATATGGGGAAACACTTGAGACAGGTTGCCCAGACAAGTTGTGGGTGCCTCATCATTGGAAGTGTTCAGGTTGGACGAGGCTTTGAGCGATGTGATGTAGTGCAAGATGCCCTTGTCTGTGGCAGGGAGGTTGGGCTAGGTGGTCTCCGAAGGTCCCTTCCAGCCTAAGTCATCAGATGATTCTATGATGTGCTACCCTAGCTGAAATTTACCAAGTTTCTGAAGCAGAGTACTAGACAGAGTATTCAGCCACCTTGGTCCTTGTTCATTTCTTCTCTTACAGTCAAACCTGTGAAGCGTAGCGCATGTCTGTCAGAAGACAACACTGAAGCATCATTTTACAGAGACAGGTTTGCAAATGACAGTTCAGTCCAGATGACTAGCTGTGTCATGTGTAGGAGTAAGAAACCCCTTTCAAATTCTAAAGTCAGGCTGCACTGAGAGATGGTTCCTCTCATGGAGGTGACAAATGCTGCGGCTCCCCCAGCTGTAGAACACAGGGTGAACCAGGAGCCTCAGCTTTGTCCAGAGACGAGTTAGTGACAAGTTAGTGATGAGTTAGTGGCGTTAGTGACAAGTCAGTGACAGATCAGAAGACAAGCTACTGATTTTTAATTTGCCTGGGGCGTCAGCAAACCTTATGTCATCTCTACTGTTATACCATTGTGAGACTTCCTGAATTGTCATTGTCACATGTGACCTGCAAATTCCTGCTTTTGCATAGTGGTTTCTCTACTTTGGGGCTCAGAGGTATCGCAGGGCTGGAGAATCCACAAATTTAGCACAGTTCTACATTTTTTTTTTAGTGGACAACTCGCCATAGAACCTGTAGTAGTAGAGAGGAGTCTTAATCGTGTTTGATTTCCAGTTAGGAATAAGATTATGCAAAGATATTATGGAGACAGGAGGGTCCAGACCCTCATCTTTGCAAGACTGAGGTACATGATAATCTTAAGTCCGTCTTTAGCAGCAAATAATGCTCTTGGTAGGTTTTATTAAATATTCTTGCTTTCGTCACTGGCTGAGCTCTCTTCCTTAAGTGATAGCTATATTTATTGTTAAGGGTTATATCTGCTCATGACCAGCAAGGAATAGCTGTTTGTTTATTTAGTAAATGGTACTATTAATTTTTTATGCAAAACATGCTCATCAAGGAGGAAGTTGCAGATGGACAGTTCGCTTGAGGGAAAAAAAAGAAAGCTGTGTAACATGGCTAGTTTAAAATCTACCGTTGGGTATTCTAGTGGAATGATAGGTGGAAAAAATAATCAGACCAGACTTTTTCCCCAAACCCAATAGAGTTTCGACTTAAACTCCTTAAGTTATTGTGATGTTTCTGTGAAAGTAAATGTTTTTTTGCAGAGGTTTTGGTGCTTTATGGTAATCAAAGCATGTGTTTGTCCATATGTCTTCAAAATACAAACAAAAAGTAAATGATACTCGAGTTGCCAGTATCTGATCCTTTGGTTCTTTTAAGAGATTGGCTTCAGCTCAGTGGATATGTGGATTTAAATTTAATATAACAGACTTTGGAAGCTACACTGCTTGTATGACTCACTGAAGAAGTTTTCATAGTACTTTGGTTTTTTCTTTTTTTGTTGGCCTTTGTTCATCCTATTTCATCTTGGTAGCACTGTAAATATTCGTCAGGCATGCTGACGCGTGAAACAGATTCTGGAAAACTTTGCAGATACCAAGCAAGCTGTTTTCTTCAGTTCTTTTTTTTGTTTGTTTTTTGTTCTGTGGTTTGGATCTTGAATACTCATTTGGACAGCCTCAGTTCTTCAATCTGAGAAAGAATAGTTTTGATGTTAAAAAATTCAGTGGAGTAACTCAAGCTGACTTCTAGCATTCCAGTGATACACAACTGTTAATGGGCTAGGAGAATTTTGCACATTTTTTTTCACTGGGCGTCTTGCTAACAGATCCCAGCAGGCACATTGGTGTTTTCAGAAAGAGAAAAGCCACATGATATCTGGGCATTAAATACCCGCAACAGTTTAGGATGACGCCTCAGTCTCTGGCCAACTAAAAGTGTCATGAGTGAAACAGACTAGCAGTCAAGATAGTTATTTTAACTTTATTTTCTGATTTATTGCAAACTTAACTCACCCCATAAATGTTTTCTGATAAACAGCTGAGTATATTATAGTAGTAAACACACGTTTTCCAAAATAAAATAGAAGCTGGCATGGGTTTTTTTGAGTGATTTTTTTGTGTGGTTTTTTTGAGCATTTGCTGTGACTCTGAGTGAATGTGCCCTTCTGTAGTAACTCCAAGAGTTTGCGTAGGGAGTGGCGCTTTTTCATACTCCCAGATCTTTCCAGCTCTAGAGGTGTTCTGACTTGCCTGTGTCTCCCATGTTAACGCCACCAGCTGATGATTCTTGTGGTACCCTTTCTACATTTTTTTTCTTGGTAGAGGGGCCCCTCCAGGTGTGTGAGGCTACTTTTCCTTTGCATCTCTCTTCTCAGTCACAGAATCACAGAATTGTCAGAGCTGGAAGGGATCTCTAGAGATCATCTAGTAGGAGATCATCTAGCAGGATTGCATCCAGACAGGTTCGGAAAGTCTCGAGAGAAGGAGACTCTGCAGCCTCTCTGGGCAGCCTGTTCTGGTGCTCTGTCACTCTCACAGTAAAGAAGTTTTGCCTCATATTTAGATGAAACTTCCTGTGTTTCAGCTTGTGCCCGTTGCCCCTTGTCCTGTCACTGGGCACTGCTGAAAAGAGTCCAGCTCCATCCTCCTTGCACCCACCCTGTACACCTGCTGTGTACAGTATTCTTTATTCCAGTGACACAGTCATGGAATAAGTGCTCAGTTTACTTTTCCTTCCATCTGGGAGTATGTTGAGATAGATATTCTTGGAGCTTACACAGTCTGTGTTCCTTATTGACTTTGAACTCCAGATTGGTTGGATGTCAGTTGTACCATAGGTGAGCTGCTCTGTGTAATTCCTTGGGAGAAATGTGAACTGTTGAGATTGTATCCCTAGAGTATTTATCCACCAATCCTTCCAGCCTCATCTGTGATGTTTGTGCTGTCATGACACTGATGAAGCACTAGAATAGCAGGAGGAACAATTCTCAGGCAGCACTGTTTAGCTTGAGCTCTTGGTGGCACTGGTTTGATGCCTAACTTTCTACTAACTGCTTTGCTCCAGATATTGTGAGTGTATGGTTAGATTTATCCTGTTTGCAACTGGATGGTTCTGCAAAATTCATCATGGAAATTCACCATAAGCCTTCAGTCGATGTGCTATAACTCCACAGACTCAGTATCAACTACCATGAATGAAAGGGAAAGACCTCATATTAGAACAAGGTGCTTGCACAAAAGATCAAGAGATCACACTGTTGATTTCGAGAACCTCTGCTTCTGAGATGTCTCCGTTTTCCTTTAGGTCGGTCTCCAGAGCCTAACCCTGTATGGGACAGAGAAGCTTTGCCCACAGAGTATGTGGTGCTTTTGAGAGCCTTCTCAAGGTGTCATGTGGATCCCTGCAGTCCAGGAATTCCATAGAAAGCATCAAAAAGAGATTGATGGACCTTTGCTGCTTGTGCCAAAAGCTCATGCCAAAAGATTATCTAGCCAACAACGCTGAGTATTTAATACCAATTTGTTTCAAAAACAGTACTTGCAGTTAATTACAAACCAGGTCTCCTACCTCTTGGGGTCCTTCTCTTCGGCTACTCTGTATACCTAAAGATAGTAAAAAAGTCATGGCTGCAACGGCAAGTTGTCTTAGAGGAGATGGAACATCTGTTTTTAAACCGAGATACCTGACCTATGAATGAAATATCAAAAAGCATGTGCTGTCTTTTAACCCTGGGGTCCCAAGACTAGCTGTGTCTGGGTTCTTGAAGTATGCATGACAGCTTGTGGTTTCAGCTTATTTGTTTATTTAGATAATAGGTACTTTGATAAAATGCAGTGCCTGTTTGGAAGGTCTGCAAGACAAGATCTTTAGTCACCAGAAAAACTTCTGCAGCTGTGTATTAGAGCTCAGATTGCAAGTAAAACTTGTTAGGCCATTTTACGTCACATATGGACCTGCTGTTCTGGGATGATGAGTAATGTTATCAGAAAGTTGATGCAGCAGCCTCTGTTTTGTGTCAGAAAGCATTTGATTATTGACTCCGGTTCTTTAGGCTCCAAAATCACCTGTCATTTGTCTACCTGTCTACATGGTTGAATAAATCGGACTGCCAGATTGTGTACTGGAGATCTGGTCAAATTATATTGATGTCTGATGTAGGAGTTGTGAACCTTGATCTCTTTGTCTCGTGACACTGCAGAAGGTGCCTGCTCCCTTCCTCAGAGGGACAGTCTGAGGCCGTCTCCTGGTTTCTTGGATTTGAGGTAGTCTTCTAAGAAGCATCCTATTTAATTTAATCTTCCAAAGAATGCTTGTTTTTCGTTGCCAAAATATTTCAGTTCCCCAAATTTCCTGGGACTAGCTGTTCAGAATCTCCAGATTTTTTCTTCTGCAGAAGCTGTTAACACGTAAGGTGTTCTGTGTGGTTTGGATATTGTGTGACATCGTGTTGGGGAGAGGCATGTTGTCACAATGATGGGAGGTTCTTCTAAGGAGCAAGAGAATGTCTGCTAGATGTACTCATCTGGCGAACTAGATATGGGTACTTACCTTCCTGATGCTTCTCTGGAGCTGAGCTAACTTTGTAAGTCTCTGTGCTTCTTGTCTTGGACTATCTGCATGAATTGGAGCAACTCATATTATCCATTAGCTCTATTACATTTATTTAGGGGCAGGTCTTGCTTATCTTTCCAGGGGAAATTTCTTGACATTTGTTCAGTTCTGCTGCATCCCTTGTCATAAGGCGTGTAAGGAAGATGGCATCTCTAGGATGACAGGCGAGCTTAGTCTTTTGACATTCGCAGGACTGAGCCTCATTCCCCAAGACCTCTGACACTGGAGCATAGTTATCTCTGCACGAGCGCTCTTGAACCGAGTAACAGATTTTATGAGCTTACACTGTGAAACTGCTGACATAGAATTGTCCGAGGGATCTCAGCGAGTTCGTTGGAGCTTCAGTTCCGTTGGTGACCTTGTCTAGTGGGCAGCTAACTATGGGAGCCCTTCACCAAGCTCTGTGCTATTGGAGAAATGGTCAGGAAACTGTGCTCTGCTTGACAGGGTGTCACTGCTGTCGGTGTGCAAGCCTGTCATTTGCTTCAAGGTAAATGTTTTTTTGTGGGGAGCACTGAGGGGAGTCTCCTAGAGTTAAAAGTGAGCATATTAATCATTACTCAAAACTTAGTTACTGATAAGTAAATTCTAATTGTATACTTTTCAGCATGTGCGGTGTGTCTGGACACATCATAGAACAATATCGGAAAATAGCTTATTTTGCGGACAGTTGGGTTGGAGGAGATGCCTTTTTTCCCCCAAAGGAACAGGGTGGTAACACTGAGTTGTAATCTATATTTGACATGCATGTGAAAATCAAGGAAAGAAGTGGAGAGGTGCCTTTTAAAATATCTGTTCTTTCTATTTTAACCTAACTTTTTGTTTGGTAAAATATAAAAGTACAGTAGAGAATTAGACACCAACCTTAAATTTTTCTGGGTGCCGTTGGCTCTCAGAGGTTGCTATCTGCTGGGGATCAGGGTAAGTCCTATCTGTGTCAGCTCTTAGCAGCAACAGGGGAGCTTTCACCAGCAATCCTCTCAAAGGTGTGTTGGGGTTTGACCCTGGCTGGCAGCCAGGTGCCCACCACTACAGTCCTTTTTGGTGCTGAAACCTGGGACGTGAGCAATTTGAGGTAAGGGTGGTAATTGGGAGAGGTAATGAGCAAAACACGGACTGAATAATGTTAGAGAGCGGAATGATCATGGGAAATTTCTGGTCATGTAATTGTGGTGAAGAGATGAGGGGTGAATTGTGTGAATTGTCTGCTCTCGGTGTTGTGATGATTTTTTTGGAGAGATTGATGTCGGGAGTTGTGTTTGTGTCTTTGTCATGGGTGAAGATTGTGAACATTGCATGATGAGTGTGGATTTTAATGATAATTCTTAAATATGTGATTCACAGAGATGAGGAGTGGAATGTGTTTGGTTTGCATGACCAGATTTGGGTGGTGGTGGGAGGTGTAGGGGCAGCTTCTCCAAGAAGCTGCCAGAAGCTTCACCTGGGTCTGACAGAACCAATACCAGCCAGCCCCAGAGATGGATCTGCTGCTGGCCGAGGCTGAGCCTGTCGGTGATGGTGGTTATGCCTCTGTGATAACATATTTAAGAAGTGGGGAAAAAACTTAGGCCACGACTTTCAGAGAGAGAGGGAGAGAGAGCGAATGGAATGAGAGTTTGTGAAGGCACCAAGGGCAGTGAGGAAGGGAGGGGAGGATGCTCCAGGCACCAGAGCAGAGATTGCTCTGAGCTGTGGTGAAGACCGTGGTGAAGCAGGCTGTTCCCCTGCAGCCCATGGAGGTGACAAGGGTGTAGATGTCTACCTGTAGTGTGCAGAGTACCCCATGCTGGAGCAGGTGGATGCCTGAAGGAGGCTGTGACCCCGTGGGAAGCCTGAGCTGGAGCAGATTCCTGGCAGGAACTGTAGCCTCTGGAGAGAGGAGCTCACACTGGAGCAGGTTTGCTGGCAGGACTTGTGACCATGTGGGGGACTTGGTGCTGGAGCAGTCTGTTCCTGAAGGACTGCACACCATGGGAAAGGCTCACATTGGGGCAGTTTGTTAAGAACTGTCTTTCCTGGGAGTGACTCACATTGGACAAAGTCTGTGAAGAACAGTCTCCCCATGCTGGAGCAGGAAAAGAGGGAGGAATCCTCCCCCTGAGGAAGAAGGACAAACACACAGACAACATCTGAAGAACTGACCACAATCCCCATTCTCCGTCCCCCTGCGCCTCTCTGGAAAAGGATAAAGTGGAGGAATTGGGAGTAAAGTTAAGCCTGGGAAGAAGGGAGGGTGGGGTGAAGGTTTTATTTTTTAAGATTTGATTTTATTTCTCACTGCATTTCTCTAGTTGATTGTTGATTTCCTGGAGTTGAGTCTGTTTTGCCTGTGATGGTAATCACAAGTGATCTCCCTATCCTTATCTCAGCGCATGAGCCCTTCGTTCTATTTTCTTTCCCCTGTCTGGATGAAAAAGGGGAGTGATAGAGTAGCTGTGGTGGGCACCTGGCTGTCAGCCAAGGTAAAACCACTAAAAGGTTGCGCGTTTTAGTACCAATAATTTGCTATAATAAAACTTCAGCAGATCCTGCCTTTGAATAAAGTTCCAGTAGGTCCAGGCTTTGAATAGGAATGCTTTTTTTAAAACATGCAATGGCACATGCTTCAGGACATAGGTGCTCTTAAAAACTCTAGCAAAGTTTTGAGATATAACATTAACTTTTCATAATCTGTTAAGTACATGTAACTGAAATTAAATGTACATTGACAGGATATTTTTCCCATGTGATTGTGTTTCTGTGTCAAACAAAAGGAATCCTGAATTGGCTTCTGTTTCTTTGTTGGTAAACAGATTTTTAATAGATTCAGGTTCCTATTCTGTGATCTGACATCAGGGAATGGCTATTGATGCACCAATAAATGTTCTTTTGTTTATTCATGTTTGCTAGAGAGAGAGAGAAAGCAGAAAGGTTATATACAATTGAATTGGAAGGTAGAATAACTTAGTGATTATTAAGTAAAAGAACCATAACCCATCGTCATAAGGGAGGGGTAGTGTCTGCATTTTCCTTTGCAAGTAGATACCTGTAAAATGGATCCATTCTTTGAACCTGTTTTCTTTTCAAAACCTTTCGTATGCACTGGTCATGTTGAAACCAGAGTGCCTTAATCTGTTAGTGTCTTGCTGATTTTTGAATTTAGTAGATTTTAGTCAGTATTTGCCTTCCCCCCACTTTCAGTGAAAAATAGAGCTTGTTTCACTGTAATTTGGGTGCTCTGCTATGTATTTGGCCTTGTGTCACTAGTGGGAAGGAGGCTTAGAGCTGGCCGTTGTGTTAGGTGAAGCCTTTTTCTTTCAGGTGATACCGATTTGTGGACTTACGAAGTTACAACTCATTTGTAATTCATGTGGCAGTGTCCTAGGTTAGTTTTGACAGTGTGGATTTTAATAGGTGGGAGAGGACTTTCATTCTCTGTTCTCCGTTGTTACTACTTGATGTGTCTCAGGAAAAGACCATGTACTTTTTCTCATAGACATAAGTACAAGAGGTTTCAGCTGTTTCAAGCCTTTAAGTTACTGATTTGGTGGGGGAGAGGCATTGTTTGTTGATTTTGGGCTTGGTTGGTCTTTCTTACCCCCTCAGTATTGGAGGTGAATCCCTTGCAGTAAATTTAAAATTACTGAGAATAGGCTACGTTTTCTTTGTTGTGCTTTGTGAGTTGTTCTGGAAGTAGGTTGTGCCCATTCCAGTTTATGGCACTGAGTTTCAAAAGTAATGTTTTGGTAACTCTCACATCTGGCTTGTTCATTATCTTAAGGCTCGACTCAGTCTGGGGTTTGTTTTTTTCTCATATCTTTGAAATACCATCGCTAGCAAAAGAAAACGTCATTGATACCTGATGGCAGATTATTGAGATTCTGTTGAAAAGTTCTTCTCAGTAGAGTTTCACAAGCAGTATACAATGTTACATTACTTTTATCTGAAAAAGCAATATCAAATAGCCTACTTGCATGCAATTTAATAGATGTTTCTTAGTTTTCTTTTAGAATATGATAAAGAGCTAAAGCCAGTTTATTTGCTTCTGAAGCTTAAAAGCAGATGAAACCATTAAACGCTGCAAAGCTTAGCAAAACAATTTGTGAAGACTAAATAAACTACCTTTAACTGCCTGTAGCCTCCCTGTAGGAAGTGGGAAAATTTTACATCGAGTACCTTCCTCATGTTTACTTTATACCAGTTAGTGAAAACTTGGGAAAAATGCAGGAACCCAAGATGGGAGCAAAAAAGCAGAGAAGTCTTTCTCAGAAAGCGATGGTGCCCTGCTGCTTCAGGTCACTGTGTAGATGGAGGCCTTAGAACAAATGTTTTCCGTTCACTGGCTCTGAATAGTGCATATTAAAACTCATTATTTAATTTTCAGTGCTAGAAGAATTTGAGTGCATGTGGTCTTCGCTTTTACCTGGTATATCTTGAAGTTAGTTTTATAAACATTTTAAGATGCTGATTTTGTTCCTTCCATATCCAGTTTCTGTTTCTTTACCAAAAAATAGCACAGCAAAGATGAGTTGAAATAAATAGAACGTTAGAAATAAGTTTGGGGCGATTTTCATATGTTATTTGGAAAGGAGCTTTTGCATATACAATTGTTTCAATATTTGTATAGTGCATATTTCTGATTAGTAGAGAAAGTTTTACACTGAATTTGGTAATAAATCTGTGTACTTGAAAGTGAGCGTATTTTATAGTTGCCAACCTGTGAAAGTCAGCATTTCTTCAGGAAAACACTGAAAGTACAAATGCAGTACAGAATGAAAAGCTTGCACATACAGTTCCCAAAGGAAAGGTAGCAGTTTCAGGGGGCAGTGATTTTAAATCAGTCTGCTCTGGATGGAATAAATGGAATTAAATGTTTAAGTTCTTCAAGGTTTTGCATAGTTGTTGCTGTCTTGTCATACTGTTATGCATCAAAACAGGAATCACCTCCATGCCTGGAGCTCTTGCTTTGCACTTCCCCACTTGATTTCTCTCTGCAATAATAAAGTGAAGTAACCTCTCTGGGGAAGGTTGAAGACTCTGGCCTGTGTAATGTTTCAGAATGCTGGAGAACAAGCTCCATGTGCTTGCAGCTAGAACCTGACTGGTTTTTTTTTTTCACTTTGACCCTGAAGCCAGCTGGCACTGAATGGAAATCTGTGACTTTCCAAACTCAGATGGACGCGTCCTGACTGCCCACGGGCTCCCAGCTCCGTGCTGACACCTGAAACGTGCTCAGAGCAGCTGGGAGGAATTTGCAAGGTGGCCTGGGTCAGCACCGCTCTCTGACGGGAGGTGGTCGAGTCCTTTGGCACCGCTTCCCGTAGGAGTCCCAGGGCCTGAGAACTTGCCGCTGGGAAGGGTACAATTTCTGCTGCTGCCACCTAAAGTCACTGCCTGGCTTCTCTGGTTGCTTGTGCAGATGTCAGCTGATAGAGCTGCAGAATAACTTATGTCTCCCACCAAAATGTTGAATTAATTTCGGGGAACACCTTGTAAAATAGTAAGGTCGTTGTTGCTTCAGGGGCAGGTTATACAGAGGAGATCAGGAGGCATTTGTTACCTTAGACCTTCTTAGGCTCCAAACTGGTGCCTCTAAATGACGTCCTCACTGTGGATGTTTTCAGATTGTCCATAGTGAGGATCAAGCCCTGAGAATAAAGACTAGAATACTGAACACCCTTTTCAGTGCAGAATCCGTGAGAAGCCGATAACTGATAAGCATTTTAACAGGAACAAAAGTTTATTGCAAGCTAATTATGTTACCTGGACCATGTAAAAATAATCTGGAATGTGCAAGATTTTAGGACAGATAGAACCAGTTCAGTAAAAATATATCTCATCCGATTCAATCAAGTAAAAACTGTGTGTAGGAGTTTTTGGTTCAGTTGAATTTGTGGAGGTGCTCTTAATATTGTTACACTGCCATAAGAAAAATGGTATTTCTTTAACTTTGAAAATTTGTCATTTTTGGCATTCAGTTATATGCAAATCTATCTCTTGAATTATTGATGGAACAGTTTAATCTTCCAAATTTTTTGCTGAGTTTCTTTTTGTGAAACTTCACAAACTTTTTCCAAGGTATTATGTATTTAGGTAAGCAAGTGCTACCATAATTACTGAAATAAAGTTTTATTATTGCTAGTGTGATTGAACGGCTGGAAACAAAGGGAGCAGCACCATGAGGCTGTGCTGTGCTTTGAAGGCTAGTGCTTATCTTTAACCATAATTGTTACAACTTAGTTCTAAGATGTAAACAGCTTTGACAGTTGAAATAATTTGGATCCTGAATGGAAAGAACTGAGGGGAGGGAGGGGAAAAAAAAGTTATTTACTTTTTTTATTTTTACTTTAGGGTGAAAACAGTATGTGAGGTTACTTTGTACTTGGTGTATGAAATATGTATATGTGAATACTTGGAGAGCTGAGTATGGCATGAGTATCTTAAATGTTGCATGAAGTGCGTTGTTAGCCACTCTTGCACTCAACTAGTGTAAGAAAGTTAATTTCCTAGGTATAGACCAAAAAGAAAAAAAAAGACGAGACAAAGGACACTGTGTTCACCTGCCAAAGATTTGAGTATCATAAAGATATCATTGAAATGGAAAAATGAACAAAACCCCAGCAGAATGAATTTGGCAAGAAAAGATATTGAGAATAATAAAGTAGGTTTTGTGATATTCCCCTCTCTTCCCAAAGTTGATCTGAGCTTGTTTAAAACTCCCTCAGAAAAGGCATTTGCAGCTAAACTGTTCTGAGCCATACACTTGAAATTTTTGTACAAGCTTGGATGTAAATGGTCTCAAAACACAAGTAATCTCCAGTTTTTCAGTTTAGAAATAAAAGTGGACAGAAGTACGCTGACTATGAGCTTGCATTTCTCTCTGACGTTTCGTTGAGCTTTTTTTCTGTCGCACATTTTTGCAGTGTGACGCTTCCTCCCTATGCAATCACGCAGTTATTTGTGTGAACATGTAAGCACTGAAGCACGAGACCCGTTTGCAAGCAGGATCCACTCTAATTGCTCTTCTCCGGTCTGCTCAAAGCGGCCTCTGGTTGCGCTGGGCTCCCGTTCCCGGCTGCCCACCCGAGTGGCAGCGGCTGCTTTGTGCCAGCTTCCTCCGAAGCAGACGAGCTGTATTTGTCTATTCTGTGTCGTGCTTGACTGTGAGCCATGCTGGGTCCTGCGTGCTGCTCCTTTGAGCTCGGGGAATTAATTTTTCTCTTGTTTCTTTCGAGTTTGGAGCATTTGAAATGACCTACGTGGGTAATGTTTTTATAGCGCGAACTCAAGGGCCACGCATCGAATGGTGTGTGGGTATGTTTCGTTCAGAGTGGAAAGCCTGGTGAGATGTTCTCAACAAACTGGGTAGGGCAGAGGGAGTCAAGCTTGGTGTGCTCTTACCTGTACCAGTGGTTGCCAAAACTGTGCCCCGGCTTTGTCTTCAGAAAAGCTGTTTGTCACGATGTAGGTAGCCGCTCTCTCATTTCCTCCGTGTGTAGCAGGTCAGGCGTATGCAGGAGGTACAAACGTCCGGAAGCACCTCATGTACCCTTCTAGGCATTCCTACCCGGTAGACAGCTGTGCCTCACCAAATTCTTGCAAAGCTGGTCCTGGAGCTTCCCTTCAAGTGGGTTGTGGAGCTCCCATGCCATCAGGTCCTGGGGCTGTTGCTACCTGCTCAGTGAGGGTGTACAGCACGGCACCGAAAAATGCTTCGTGTGATTTTAAGGGACCGTGTGATAAATGTGCAGTTATGCAGTCGGGTTGTTTGTCTTTTTCTTTCTCAGATTTGAAGGCATATGTTAGGTAGAAATTATAACGAGTCTTTACAGTGCATAAAATGCATGTGGACGCTGTCTTGTACCTGTGCAGTTCTCCAGTGCAATTGTTAACAATATGTTTTACCATTCAACTAGTTTCCTTTGTCTCGCTTAACAGCCCTGTGACACTTGTATAGAAAAATACACATCTTTTTCCTAAGAAATGGGCAAGGGTATAGGTTATGTCTTTTATATTTTGACTTACTTTAAATTTGATTTATTGTCAGATGAGTGCTTGTTTTACAAACTTGTCATACCTCTCCTTGAACGTCATTTTGTAGCTAATTTTACAGACAAAGCTTACTAGGCTTCTGAAATCTTACAGTAATATTTTCAGATATTACTCTAAAGGATGAACCATTTCCTCCAGCTTAAAATATTAAGCCAGCATTGCTTCAGCTTGCTTTGCAAGGCTTAACTCTATCTGCAGTTATGTAAGTTTCAGTTATGTGATATATCATGGGCATCTATTTAAACATAAAACTATTATTTTTAGTTGAAATATAGACTATATAAAGACTTAAAAGATGTGGGATCAAGGTGGACAACCTTGGCAGCAATGGCCTTTGAACCAACAGCAGTGGATGCAGTCATTTCAGCACCAGCAAGATCCAAGTAAGTATATAGAAAGCTTTGTGGATTAATTTTTTTAAAATCTGCTGTCATTTGAATTTTTGAGTCTTTGTTACAGAGCATGACTGATAGTTGTTTTTTTGAAGCTACTCTCAAGATAATACGTTTAGGATGCTTTTTCTGAACAACTAGAAAAAACAGAAAACATATGTCAATTCCAAATGTTTTGGCATAATTAATATTTAATATGCAAAATACTGCAAGCAACTTATCCTGGACAAATTATTAACGTTTTACCAGTCATACAGATCAACATTTAGACCTCATGTACTTTTACAGAATTTGTATCCCTGTCAGTTCATTAGCCAGGCTGAATCATTTGTTTGAGGAAAAACTGCTTTTTATTCAGTGCCTTTTGTGGCAGGAGTACTAGTGCAGATGTATACACAGAAAATCTCTCACTGGAAGATTAGTACGATTACTTGTTCTAGGTTACAGCAGTGGTGATTGTGATCTCTTGTTTGGATTTTTCGCCACGAAAACCAAGTCATTTTAAACAATAGAACATAATATGTATTAAATTGGGAGTGAGGTGACAACAGTTGAAAGTATCAAGAGAAATACAGAAAGGGATAAAGAGAATGGAGATGCGTATTTAGTATTGGAGCAGAGTGATCAGGTACACTGATTTTACATTGCTTTCTGTAACTTCAGTTTCTGTGACTTCACTATAGAGATTTCCTGACACAGTAATGAGCAGAAGTTATACTCATATCCTCACCTGAAAGTGCAATTTTTGTAGGAATGGTAGTGAAGAAACAAGGAGGGTGGAGAGAACTATAACATAAAATAGGATTCCAGAAATTGGGTTATGCAGAGTATACATTGCAAAATGTAATTGTATCTTTCTTACACTTAAATCGTCATGAATTTAGAATTTAAGGCTTAAGAATTTAAGAATTTTTGGTATCAAAATTAGTTCACTTCTGAAAAAATTGTATTACTACCACCCATTTGGTGCCAAGGTGAACCTAAAATAATCTGTCTTTTGGTATTTTGAACATATGCAGAGAAGCTCTACTTCAGCAAGTACAAACACTGTACACCCTGAATAAGTTCTAATGGTGCTCATGGTACTTGCTGAAGGTGAACATTGCGGGTTTGAGCAATGAGACATGTAATTGAGAAACAGTGTTAAACTTCAGACGTGTGAATACTAACCTTTTATATTTCCTCTGCTTATTTTAGGCCAGATTGACTGGGCTGCATTAGCTCAAGCATGGATTGCTCAGCGAGAAGCCTCAGGGCAACAGAGTGTAGTGGAACAACAAGGAATGATGCCAAACGGACAGGACATTTCAGGAATAGAGTCTGGTCCAAACAATCATAATAATTTTCAGGGGGATCCCAACTTCAACAGAATGTGGCAGCCAGGTTGGTTTTCCTTCCAATTCATTCCTTTTTTTTTTTTCCTGTTTAATGAAATTTTGTCAGACAATTTTGGGTGTGACTGTGCCCTGTTGCTCAGGTTTCAAGATGCAAAGCTACCAACTAGTTAACTGTCAGAGCTGCTGTTTTCCAGTCAGGTGTTCCATTGTTCTGTTACCCTCTCCTGTAGAGCAATACCTGCTGCTCATGTGATCTTGACATACAGAAGGAGCTCACAGTAGATGCTAGCATTAGCATCTTAAAATCTTGAACAAGGAGATGAGCAAAATTCTGTGTGTAAAATATGTTTTGTTACATATTTCATATACTTAGTGTTTGCTCTTTTTGACCTACATATCGTCGTCACCTACATAATTTTAAAGTTATTGTAAGTTAAAGCTGGTTGGGCACTTCTGTTAGTGTTGATTATTTTCAATTCTTTCTAACTTCCTCAAAACTTCAGTTTTGGCAAAAAGTTACCTTTCTTTGTAAGAAGTCATAAAATGGCACTGGCGATAAGCACAGGATAGAGATTGGGTATTTTCTGCTAATAATATTTCTGGAGCTGTTTTTTGAAATGTTTGCTGTGTCACCACACTATCACACAATTTGAAATATATAAGGTAGTTAGAAAATCTGCGTGCATACCTTCTGCTGTCTTGGTGAAAAGTACACTTCGTCCTTGATTCTGGTAATGACCAAAAGAGTAACACCTCCGGTTCTCACTGTGACTGTTCAAATCTGTTTAACAGAAGTAGGCTTAAAATGTCATTGATGGTTCTTACATGGGCCATCAGGGAGCTACACATCAGGTTTCACTGAAATTTCACCTACCAGGCCTGGGCTATAAGTTATTATAGCCACATGTAAGAGCTTCACTGTGTGGGAGTACGTTGAGTGTATTGTAGCTGGGTTTCTGTATAGTAAGTTGAGGTTTTCACAGAAATACTGTGTTAGAGTTGGACGTCTTTGGCTTTCATATGATCCTGTGGTGGTGTGTTCTTCCTCCTGTGCTTTTTTGTCTGTGAGGGGAAAGAGAATAATATCTTCAGGGGTAGTTTTTTCCTGATAGTGACAGAATGGTAAAAGTGAGGAAGATGTTTTGTTCATAATTAGAAATACTTGGCATCCAAACTCACACAGAAAGTGCAGAGCATGAAAACACAGTAGATCTAGGAGTGAGAATAACAACATCTTCTCTTAAGTGAAAACAATGCAGCAGCGCATTTTATCATTGGGTAGATCATTCAAAGAACATGTTGTGTTCCCAGTGTTTTGGGACACCCGTAAAGACTGTGATTATGTAGATACAACCTAGCCTCCCTTAATTTAAGCAACATCATTCTTAATGTGTAAAAGTAGTCACAGCAGACAGACTGAATCGTGGCACACACGGCCAGCTAAAGCACTCTTCACGTATTTCTTCTCTTTCTACAAAGCTTCATCTTGCTCCATATCCTTCCAAGTTTCCTTTTGGATCCAGAAGTTCTTTACACGCTACTAAAAAAAAGGCAAAACAGCAATCTAAAAACCAACTGCGTAACTAGCGAACAGTTAATTTTGAAGGAATTTATGTTACAGAGGTGAAAACAGCATCTGTTGTACGTGACTTGCAAACTTTCAAATCAGTCGACTTGAAGTAAACCAGGCGTTGAGTGTCAAATGTGAACACGTACATTTATGCGTAATAACTCTTGCAAGCTGTAATTAAAGGATAAAGGATTCTGTCCCATAGAATACTTCAGGAGTATTGACTCTGTAAACAAAATTGATTAGTCAGCTAAACATGGCCTGCCAGGATGACAGTGAGAGTGAAAGGAGGGATACAGTCTATGAGCATACAAAAAAAAAAAAGAACTACCAAGTAGAAAAGCTGTGTTAACCCTTTTTAGTTGCTACAGTACTGATGGATACAGTGATGTAGTGATGATGCAGATGGGAGGGACAGTCAAAGTTAGAAAAACTGCAAGAATTATTAAAGGACAGGATGGAAGATAGGAATTAACCTGAGAGGCTAGGTATTAGTTCTGTCACTGGTGAAAGTTAAAAGGTAGTTCTGTCACAGTCTATAAATATCTGTATAGTGGACATAATTTTTAGACTGATTTCTTAAGGAGGCAAGGTTTATAGCCACATGGGCTATTAATTGACTCGTTAAACCCTTTCACTCTGTTAACCAGTTGTAACTTGAGTTTGAGGACTTAGGACTGCAGCTTATGGTAGGACCTCTGCTAGGTATTCGAGAATCCAGGGAAATCATCCGTTACCAAGACACAAGAAAGCAGTGGTTGTGCTGCTCACAAGACCATTTGATTTCCATAACAGATCTATTATGCAAAGTTATAAAATAGCCTGTTAATTTGAACGTTGAAACAATGTGAAAACAGAGAAGTAGGAGCAGTTCTTTAAGAGTTTACACGATTTAGAAGTGCTGTGGTGGACTCAGTATCAGTGGAAATTTATAAAAATAAATTTAGAGTGTTTCTGTATCTGTCCTGTTCTGCCTCACCCATGTTTTAGTTCATCTACAGCTATCTGTATTCCATTTATTTAGTTAAAGAAGTTACTGGGACAGTGTAATACATTCCAGATTGGTGATTCTTCATAAGTTTGTCGTCTGTGTTGCTTTGAGGAACCTTGTAATAAAGGCACATTGAGTGACTGGCAACTTGTATAAATGGTACTAACCTGATATTGAATTCTAAATCCTCAACAGAATGGGGAATGCCTCACCAACCCCCTCACCCACCTCCAGACCAGCAGTGGATGGCTCCAACCCCAGGGCAAATGGAAATTGTTCCTCCATCTGAAGACAGCAACAGTCAGGACAGTGGGGAATTTGCTCCTGACAACAGGCATATATTTAACCAGAACAATCACAACTTTGGGGGACCTCCCGATAACTTTGCAATGGGGCCAGTGAACCAGTTTGACTATCAGGTGAAACATATTTGTTGCTTTAATATTGTAGACGCGCAGAGTCCCTTCCGTGGATGTGTTCCTCTAATGTCATCTAGCGGCGACTTTCATTCTTCAGTTCTACAAACATCTACAGAATCTGTTATGTGCTAAGATACATTTTTATCAAATACTTTACACAAGAGACTTAAGAGTTTTCAGTTCTGTTCTTAGGCCAAAGGTTTTTTTTTTTCCTATACTAGTAATGGGAAATGGCTGTTGTCTGCAATGAATCACTGTGTTCCAGTATATAAATTAACATTATGTAGTTTTGTGTTTAAAAAAAAGAGGAGGAAAAAACATTTCAGAACTATATACTTAAATATGTCAGATAATGTACAATAGGAAGCAGCCCTGTGTTTGCAGGGAGATAGACTGGATGATCCATTGATCTTTTCCATATCTATCTACTGTGATTCCTTGAATAAACGTTGGTATTTCTAAAAAATCCACATCCAACTTTTTCTTCATTCTGGCTTATAAGTTGCATAGCATAATAAATCTGTAGGTGATTTTAGCACTAATAATAGCAGGGAGCACTATACGAATCTTTAAACACAGAGAAGTTTTGGATTTTTCCGCTATTTTCAGTATTTTTCTTTCAAAACTCTTGGTATAAAAGACAAACTGTACCTGTTGAAACACCTACCTCCTGTTCATAAACAAATCCAAGAGAAGACAGGCAGAAATATGTTTGTGACTTTTGGCCTACTTTATTATTAAATTTGCTTGTTCAGCAATATAGTTAGGAAGTAAACCAATATTTTCAAATGTACTAGTTTGTTATGATTTCCTTTGTTTACTATGTGGGACCAACTCTTAATTTCTCTGAGTACTGCAGAAAACTTGTTTTGCAGTGAGTAACAGAGGGATGCTTGGCCTGAAATTGTAGCAGAAGAATACTTCTACCCTCAGTGACTTAAATAGTCAATAGAATATAATAATAATTAAAAAAAGATCTGTCATTTCCTTCATAAATACTCTCCTCTTAAATAGTTTCCATTAGGCATTTCTGGGCAGCAAATACTAAACCAAAAATACTTCTTATGTACGCCTCAACACTTGTGACTTTTGGATTGTATACAGCTTGCTCAGAACCCAGGGTCTGTACTGAACTTGCATATTTATGCATATAGTATTTTAATCAGGCTTACTAATAACATCCTTGAATGATTAGTGGAAAGTGCACTGTGCAGAATTCTTTTGTAATAAAAGCTTGGACTTTCCATTTTTGTCCTCATTTTGTAGTTACAAGGAAAGACTGCTGACATAGGTAGATTTTTAAACCTTGATTTTGTACACTCTTTGTTTAACTGCATGCTCTGATGGTAAGCTCACAAGGAACTGCTGGAGATAGATGGTGATTATAGGGCTTAACGTTCAGTACGATTTATGAAAGGAGATTGGTTGAAGCCCTAAGCTTCATTAGTATCCCTGCTTAAATCTAAGTTTACTCATTAAATATTTAAGGAAAACTTGTTTCTTGGGGACCGCAGAAAAAAAGAGCGAGAGATCTCAGTAGCCTAGAAATTGTGGATTCCTACTTGCATGGATTTCTGTAGACCAGCTTGCGCACATGCTGTATTTAGTGTTACATGTGAAGAAAAATAAACTGCATTACTCTTTCAGCATGGGGCTGCTTTTGGTCCACCTCAAGGTGGATTTCATCCACCTTATTGGCAGCCAGGACCACCAGGGCCGCCAGGTCCACCAGCACCTCCCGCACCTCCTCAAAATCGAAGGGAAAGACCCTCATTCAGAGACCGACAGCGTTCACCTATTGCGATGCCTGTGAAGCAGGAGCCTCCACAGATTGGTACATGTTAACCACTCCTTAATGAAAAAACCATTAAACTGTGTTTTGAAGAGAATTGCAATATTTGCAAGCTTTTTATATTTTTTTTAATAAAGCAGAAAAAGCTATTGTAAATCTTTCCCCCCACAATCAGATGTGTGGTTTGTTTGGATAGGGGTGGAGGGTTTGCTTCTTTGTTCTTGGGTGATTTTTTTCTTTTGTGGAGGTGAAGGTGTTTTTTTTTCATCTTACAAAACTGTAAACCTTGCTTACGTAGATGCTGTGAAGCGTAGAACTCTGCCTGCCTGGATTCGAGAGGGCCTGGAAAAGATGGAACGAGAAAAGCAGAAAAAATTGGAAAAAGAGAGGATGGAGCAGCAACGTTCACAGATGTCTAAAAAAGAAAAGAAGGAAAGTGAGGAGGCTGAAGAAGGGGATGGCCCACGGTTACCTCAGAAAAGTAAATTTGTAAGTAGAGGGTGTGATTGTTTCTCAGGTTTGTATTTCTTGAAAAGTATCAACTTGTTGGTCTCTTCAAAATAGAGACACTATGTTCCCGGTTATCAGTTTGTGTTGCTTGAAGAAAAGTCAGGCTGCTGCTTCGTTGATATTTACTTCGTGTTTTGAAGTTGTTGATGTCTGAGAGGTAAAAGTATGTTATTCAATACCTAGTAGAGCAAAGAAACAATGAAATTGAGGGGGTTTTTTCTTTTCTATATTTTGGGAGCATAATGAGTCTTTGAAAGTTTCATTTCTAAATTGGTAGCTGAAGAAATTCAGATACCTGTATTTGGTAAACTGCACCCATTTAGGAAGCCTTGTGTGCCTCCACTTTAGCAGCTACCTCATTTGTTTGCAGTTCTGGGTATGTGTCTGGCAGTGAACTGACAACTTAGCTCGTGAGTGGAGAGGCACCTGCATGTTTATTAGGAGGGGAGAAAAGAAATGAGTGTTATGATAACTGTAATGATAAAAGTAAATCAGTTTGACTGTCCTAAATAGAAACTAATGAGACACACATCTAAGTTTTTCCTGAAATTTACGGTGCTGCTCTTATAGGACAGTGATGAGGAAGATGAAGATGCTGAAAACACAGAAGCTGTAAGCACTGGGAAAATCAGCAGGAGTCCATCTCCGGCTCCTCAAGAGGAGCAAAGTGAACCAGAAATGACAGAAGAAGAAAAAGAGTATCAAATGGTATTAATAATTTAGTCCTCACTAAGTAGTTAAGTCTGTTTGCTCATATATTTTGGGCATAGCAAAGTAAAACACTTCTTCTCCACCTGATACTGTCAATAGAGGTATAGTACATCTGCAGTAAAGCAGTTTACGTATTTGCATGTCTCTAATACTGTCTTGCTCATACAGACAAGGATATAGATTATGTAACTCATATTTAGCATAATAATGAAAGAATATACTGTGACCTTTACACTGATCATTACTAATTCTATGCTTTGGGTGAATTTGTCAAAATTCCAGAAAACTTTAAATGATTAAATGCACCTGTCTGAAATTTATCCTTCAACCTCAGTTCCTGTGAAAGGGAATTTAAGAAATGTATTCTTGCAAGAAGGTGCTAGAAACCTAAGTCCTAGACCAGCAACAATTTCACTGGGTCTGCAGAAACTTTGTACTTGCAAATTATAGCTGTATGCTAATTATACAGCTGAAACCTTATTAATGAAGGTCTTGACTTCTTAGTTTGGTGAATGTATTTTTTACAGCACATGACTGAGTAGTTTGGAGAACTAGCTACCAACATTTCAATTTTTGTGTTAAATATTTAATAATAAAATCCTATATAAGTAACTTCTGATGATTTCTCCAGAATTGTGGGGTCAGTGAAACAGCATACCAGACAGAAATGTGCTCTTTATTTTTTCCAAGAATAAATGGGATCTAAGTACATTTCTGATTTACATATTCATTTATCGCATCATCTCTGACATTAGGAATCAGTGCCCTGGATAGCTGCATGTAGTACACATGGATATAGTTCGCAGTCAAAATACAAACTGTTCTGAGAATCAGGTCAAATTTAAACAGTTTCTGACATATGTTTTTAAGTCTGTTGAGAGAAGTCATTAAATAAAACGTGCAGGAGAGTACTTTTGTAGCCGTCAAAAGAAGTGAAGCTCTACAGATGTGATCTGAATGCAACATTTTTCAAGAGGTTTTGGCCTTTAATTGTATATACAATTTTCTTCAGATGATGCTGACAAAAATGCTGCTGACAGAGATTCTCTTAGATGTCACAAATGAAGAAATTTATTATGTGGCCAAAGATGTTCACCGTAAAGCAACTAAAGGTATGACAGTTCATTTTTTTTGTTTTATTTTGTTTAGTTTCTCCTGTGAATATTGTATATTTGCATGTCTCTAGAACATTTAACCTCTATAGTTATCCCCCAAGAACAATTCCAGTATAATGCATCCAGCTTGGTAGAGTTCAAACCCAGTAATCATGTACTGTTGTCCTGTGCAGTGTATTGTGAGTTACTTCAGTTATTCCATTTCTTTCATACAACTCATTTTAGTTAAAATGGTACCTGTATGTTAATGGCTCTCCAGTTGTAGCTGTTTCTTAATGCTGTCATCTTTATCTCAAGTTCTTAGCTGTTCAGAAGTGAAAAGAGACAAACTTTGAGTCCTCAATTAGTAATTCATTCGCTTTCACTATTAACATGTATTGTACTTACATAACGGATGTTTTTAACATAACTGAGTTAATCTAAATATGTAACTACTGAAGCTTGAAAATTATGTCCAGATGCTGTAACTTATAAGGTGATTTACGAATATATATTTGTGTTTTTTCTGTTCACTGTTAGTTCGCAGTTAAATTCTAAATCTTCGTGGTCAGAAAATCTAGAAGTGGTTTTAAATGGATGATGCGTTTTTAATGTTTCTTCTCTCCCTCCAAAGAACAGCAATAGTAGTAGATTTAACAATACCATAGACTCATGACTATGAAATCGTGGCTATTTGTGTTAACATGTTGTTCCTGTTGTTGATGTGATACAAAGCTCCTGCAAAACAGCTGGCACAGTCCAGTGCACTGGCTTCCCTCACTGGACTCGGTAAGTATGTTCCTTATTTTTGAGAGGGCTTAAAGGGGGAGTTTCACTCTTGCCTTGCGTTTCTAGAAATTGCATTTTGAAAGTAGATTTTAATTGCCCAGGAGTACGGGTCACTTTCCGATAACTTTATCATTATCAGCACCTTTGTTTGTTCCACAGGTGATCCTATGGTATAAGTGGGATGGTTTTTGGAGTAAAGGACTAGTCAGTGTGAGTTAGTGTATGAGAATCCTGCCCTGATTTTGAAAATACGTACAAACTTTAGATAAATTTACTCATCAAAGTGTGATTGTTTTGGAAGGACGCTGCAGTCTTCAGAGAAAGGAATACTGTTGTATATTTTTCTCCTGTTTTGATCCATCCAAACAAGAAGGGAAAGTTTATAGAAGAGTGATGCGAAAGTCTATAAATAAAAATGTTACTGTCTTTGAATTATCATTTTATTGAAAAGCTACGTAAGCACAGAGGCTCCCATATCGTATCTTACCAGAAACAACACAGGAGAAAGAGGTTGAAATTCTAGCTTGAGACACAACAACAAAAGATCTTTCCCAACATGCTTTTTATCATCTAAAACATACTACAGCAGCATCAGTGATCACTTATGTGTTCGTTACTTGGAGTTCCGATGAATTAGATTGAGTGTTATCTTCACAAGTATTCACGTATCTTAAAACTAACTCCGTAAACATCCTAAGAACCTCAGACTGAAAGAAAGTAAAGTGTCTCCATGTCAGATGTTTAAATTGACTTTCCTATCAGTGCAGTAGTTACTAATATCTCTAGGGAGAAGAAAGTCCATTTCTCTTCCATCTCCATACCTGTCAAAGTGCATTGTTTTCTAAATCAATGTAGAAAAATTGATATGGCATTCAGAATTCCTGTAGCCTTGGACTACGGAGGCGGCTGAAGTCATTTCAGAGATGTCTTCTGGGAAAGGTCCCAGGCATTTTCTGTCCGGTTGCTGATACAGAGGCAGGCACCGTTACAGTCCCTGCAGGGAGCTTTTTTGCCCTTCCATACCATGGAAAAAATACCGTGGTCACAGCGGTTGCTTGCCGAAAATAGACGATGTGTTCCAGAAGGAGTAGAACCAGACAGTGAGCATCAATGCAGATATGGGGGCCTTGATCACACCAGTCAAACAACACTGGCACTTACCAGAATAAAGTGACTTCTTCAGAGAAGAGGAAGTAAAGGAAGGGCAATGTTACCCTCCTCTTTGCCCCACAGAAATATTAAGAACAAAGCTTAATCTTTCCTCGTGATAGACTGGACTTTATGCACGCAGGTGGACTGGGTGGTTATGGATCAGGAGACAGTGAAGATGAGAGGAGTGACAGAGGCTCTGAATCATCCGATACTGATGATGAGGAATTACGACACAGAATCAGGCAAAAACAGGAAGCGTTTTGGAGAAAAGAGAGAGAACAGCAACTATTGCTAGAAAAACAGCTAGAAGGTAAGTCATGTCTTCTTGCTGTGCTGCTGTATATGGAGTTTACACTTGAGTGTATATAAACTGGTGGGAGAGAAAACACATTTTAAGTCAGAAATATGAAGCCAGATTTAGAAATAATATTCCTTAATTAAAGTTTTAACCAAAAAAAAAAGTTTGAGCTACTTGATCAAAATGAGATTTGCTTCTATTCTTGTAGTGCTTTCCTTAAACTATTCTACTTCAGTGTTAAAAGAGCAGACACGGTGCATATAGATCTATATGGTACAGATACTGTACTGTATTGATAATAGTGTCACTTCATAAAAACAGATATGTGTGTGTATAATGTATTTTTTAAAGGATTATTAGTATCTCAGTTGTGACTGGGGGATAAATTTCACCTTTCTGCACCAGACTAAAGTTTAGATGAGCTCGATCCCTTGAAGTTGTATAGTCTTAAGTACATGAAGCACATTTCACATCATCTGAAACACTTGATTTTCTGTTACACGATCCTGAGCAGTGTGCCTTGCAGAATGTACAGTGGGATGCTGTAGTTTCTTTGAACTCACTGTTCTCAGGTGTAGTTAAGTTTTGTGCCTCTTATTTTATTTTAATGTGGATGATTTTCTTCTTTCCCTTTTTATTTTAAAGGCCTGAAAATAATACATGTGAATCTCTGTATAAAAGGATAGTGACTGAGTGGTGGCTTATAACCTCTGGCTTCCTGGTGCAGGAAGCCACATGTCAGCCTGGAGATATCTCCGTGGAGCTATTTACAGAAATATAAATCTAGATTTAAGGAGCTGATTCTATGCATCCAAAATGCTGGAGAATTATTAAACACAGGGTCTTACCTGTAGCAGCATTTAGGAGAGGCTGAAGATTAATATACAATCCAGTGTCTTCTAACATAGGCTGGCTTCTGCCTGTATTACCTAATAACTCGGAGACCAGATGGAGTTGTTTTCTGAGTTAGATTTGACCATCAGTTGCCATTTGGATCGCTCTGGGTTTCCAGATGAACTTTTATTCCCTAAGTTAATTGAGGAACTGATGGCCCACATCAAAAAAGCCATTTCTTGCCTAAAAATGTTGTGTTTCAGTTACTTTTTCTGGGTTCAATTTAACAAGGGGAGGGGAGATAAACTTGGCCAGTGATCCAAAAGATCCTACATTGAGTAGATAAGTAAAATTTTTTTGAAGTTGGAAACTTCTGGAAAATGCTTCAAAGGTCTGAATTTCCTTATTTTGCTTTGTGAAAATCTTGGCCTGATACTCACTATTTTACTTTTGAGAAATGTATTTTTAATTCTTCTGTTATCATCTTTCCGTGTTTATAGTATTTGCTGACTACTGAGCTTATATATAATCTCAACTGACATTGATTTTTTGTTTTTGTAAGAGCTTCACCATCCATCTGTATTAAATGATGTAATCTTAACTTTGGAGCTGACTCTTAACCAAAGAAATATCTATAGATCTCTTGATTGATTGATTGCTATTCCTACCTTCCTTGGAATTCATTTGCTATAAAAACCTGTTAAAACCAAATTAAAATATAAGTTGCTTTTAGTAGTTGGCATTTAGGCCTAATCTAAGTTATTCTTGGAAAACGCCATGAATGTGGTATTTTCTTTCAAGAAAATGAACGTGCATCATGTCGCGGGTTAGGGCTGGGCCAGCCACTAGATGCGGACAGACACTCTGCAAGCCCCTCTGCCCCCACCAGACGGGAAGGAAAAGGGAATGAGGCATAGAGACTTAGGGATTAAAACAGAAAATCTAGAACAGCTTTAATGAAACAATAATGGAAATAATAGTGAAATGGTAAAAGTAAAGAATTATATACAACTATATATAAGCTGGATATCGAACCCAGCTCCCCCCAGTAACAATCCCCACTGATGCTGCAGAGCAGGAGGCACTGGGGAAGCCCCAGGCTCAGCGGCGGCAGGAGCTGGACACGAGGAGTTGGATTCGGGAACTCAGGATCCGGATCAAAAGCAGGAGGTCAGATGGAGTCCTCCCTGGACGCCGGCCATTGCAGAAAAAGAAAAATAAAACCTCTCTTGATCACTCAATTTATACTAAATATGACATATATGGGATGGAATACTCTCATTGGTCACCTGTCCTGTCTATTACCCCCTGGAAGTTCAACCTTTTACTTCCTTGTGACCCCTCTCACTTCCTGGCACCCCCGGTGTGGCACACAAGAGCCAGCAGTGGCCTTGGTCACTACAGGAACAAGTATCAGCAAGAGACTAAGCTGGAAAGTAAAAGTCAGTAAACAGAATTGGGGTTTTTAGCTAAAACCAGGACACATCCCTACAGGAGAAGGTACGCCTCTAATAGTTTTTTGTGTAATGAGGTCTACAAAACATACCGGTGCAGCCAGTGTTCTGAGGTTGAGAGGCCACCTCTGTGGGAAATATTTCTTCAGACCAGCTGGGGATTACCCAAACCCAGGTGAAACGGGGCTGGACGGAAGGCAGGAAGAGCAGGTACTGCTCGAGGAGTGCTGTAGGAAAAAGGGGAGAATCATGTGTTGTCCTGGGTTTGAGCTAAAACCCAGTCCTATTTAGTGATTTTTTACTTTTCAGTTTAGTCTCTTCTAAAAGGCTGTATTTTCTGAAGTTAGCAGCATGTTTTTGCAGACAGTGTGTGCTGCTGGCAGTGATAACACCTGATGTTTACAGTTACTGCCTGGGACTGGTATGCCGAAGAAAAAGGTATGTGTGTGTAGAAGAAAATAACAAGTAGTTTGGTGTGATGGCAGTGTAATAATTATTATTATGAAAGTGACTGGAATTCTGGTTTTGCCAAAAGTAACAGTATGGAAATTATTGACATATTAGACCAAATTAATTGTGGTTTTCTTCTGTATACTTTTTTTTTTTTCCTCTCCCAGAAGAAAAGCTACAAAATGAAAAAGTTTCAAAAGAGATGAATGAATTTATCAAACAAGAACCGAACAGTAACTTGGCGTCACAGGAGGCAAAAGAAATAGATGCTGATATGGTTCACGAAAAGAAAAGATCTCCAAACGCAATCGCAGCCGATGTAGAACTCAAAAAGGAGGGCAAAGAGAGGACAGGAAGGAGCGGGTCAGGAAGCTCGAGCAGCGGCAGCAGTAGCAGCAATAGCAGAAGCAGCAGCAGTAGCAGCACCGTATCTAGTTCCTCCTATAGCACCAGCTCAGGGAGTAGTCGCAGCTCTTCACGTTCTTCCTCTCCTAAAAGGAAGAAGAGACACAGTCGCAGTAGGACGCCTTCGCATAAAGTCAGGCGCAGTAGGAGCAGGAGTTACTCGCACAGAAACAGGAGAGAGAGGAGTAGAAGCCGGGAGAAAATAAGGGACAGGAGACGATCTAGCAGGAATCGCAGTGCTGAAAGAGGGGAGAGGCGAAGAAATCGGAGTCCTTCCCGAGAGAGGAGCTGGGATAGACGCAGAAGCAGTAGCCGGTCACGAGACAGGCGAGCAAACCGTGCGAGCCGCAGCAGGAGCAGGGACAGGCGTAAAACAGAAGACCAGCGTAGAAGCCCTACTGGAAATAGGCACAAACATAAAAGCGAGGGTAAAGATCAGGAAAGGAAGAAAGAGCAGGGTGGAGGTGTAGATAAAGACAGAAAAAAGAACAGGGAAAGGGAGAGAGATCAGGAAAAGAGGAAAGACAAGCCCAAAAAAGAGGAAAAAGAAAGTAAGGCTGGCAATCATGACGACAGTAGGTTAAAGAGGAAAAGAGACAGTGAAAGAACTTTTCGTGGCGATTCAATATGCGTGAAAATAATAAGACAGGATTCCAGGCAAGAAAGCAAAAAAATTTGTACCAAAGATAGCAAAAAACGATCAGGCTCTGAATCTAGTGCGAGGAGTAGTTCTGAATCACCAGGAAGCAGTAAAGAAAAGAAGGCTAAGAAGTCGAAACATATTCGGTCATGCTCCATGGAGAAATCTCAAAGGTCTGGTAAGAAGGCAAGCCGCAAACACAAGTCTAAGTCGCGATCAAGGTAGTATACTTTTTAAGTATTTTGTCTGACTTTTTTTTTTTATTATTATTTTTTGATATTCGTCTTCATGTGTACGGCATATGAACTTTTTCTTAAAATAAAGTATGGTATTTATTAATTTTTTTGTCTTAGGCAAAAGTAGCTTTGGAAAAATCTTTTAAAACTATTAATTACTAAGCCTAAAGTGTGTGTGGGTTTGGGGGTCTTCTATTTTTTTCCAATTAACTTTGTCCCTTTTCCTTTATTTTTCAGATCAACGACTCCTCTTCGTCGTAAACGCTGAGGAATTTATGGCACCAGTGCTATGACATTTAAAAATTCCATGAGTTATAAAAGGCTTGTCTCATTATAGAGGCACATTGTGGCTACGTAGGTGAAACCAGAATCCGTTTTTTTTATCTGTAAATAGGTGTATTTTTTCCAAATGCTGCTCAGAATTAAATACCTAATAGGATTTCTTTGTATTACATTTTTTCAAGAACGGTAGTGCTTATTAAGAATATAAACCAGGCCATTCTCTTTCAGCTGTAATGTTCTTAAAATTACTATTGAATGTACTGTGATGTCAATAAAGCTCTTTAGTTCATTTTTTTGTTTAAAATTCTTGCACCTGAATCTTGTGTTAAATTGTAAAAAGTACTTTTAAAAAAAAAAAAAAGAAAAAGAAAAAGGCAGCCTCTTTTGGCATAACACATTTTTAAAGTACTTGAAAAAGATTTTAACGTAAAACACATGTCAAAATATGTAATCCATGGACATGATGAGATTAATCTATTGGGGGGGCAGAAGAACAAAGAAGAGACATTTTATTTTTCCGTTAGATATGTGGAATAGATTTTTTAATAACCTTTTTATTTGAACTAGCAAGTAATATATGCTGTGCGTGTAAAATATGGGTCACTGTAATCCAAGTTATACTTTAACAGACTGAACCCCATTAGGAGTATGTGCTACTGACTGATCTTGTGTGACCGTGTTAAGCTGTGGAACTATATTCCTCATCCAGTTTTCAGAGAGAACTTTCTGGATGTTCGGGGGTATTACAGGACGAAGACTCAGTATTTTAGATGTTTTTATGGAATATATTTATAAATGGCACTCAGTACACATTAGAAAACTGACAATAGGTTAACTTTACGTTTTGGCACGTGCATTAAGCGTGTAGAAAACATTAAAGCTGGTTATTTTTGTTAGTTATGAGAATTGTGATTCCTGTGAAGCTAATACATTGATTAGATAGCAACATAACTAAATTTTTGGTTACAATATCACCATAAAGTGAAAGAGGTCACTGATAACCTCCTTCTTCAGGAGTGAACTATTACTCTTAGTAACAAGAATGTGAAATAATACTAGTTAAAAAAAAAGAAACAAAAAAACCCAGTACACAACCCTAGGCCAGTGACTGTTAGACAATTAATTCAGGAAGAGATCGGAGATCTGTGCCTAGAAGATCTGATCTGATACCAGTTGTGAAGAAGATAAAAGGCTTAACATCAAAGTTAGATCTCTTTGATGGTTGTTCTTCTAAGAAAAAAATCTACTGGTATAGGCAACTTAGAAAGTATGTTGTCATGAGCAGATCGATCCATTTCACTAAAATTAGAATTCAGCCGTGCAGCATTTTGCCAGTGTAATTTTTTTAACAAATTAGATGCAGAAGTAAAGTGCTTCAGTGCAAAGAATTACATTTTAACTATATGGCTGGTGAATACATGCATGTTTATCAAAACAGATACAGGTAAATAATTAGTTAATCACTTATAAATAACATACCCCCCCAATTAAGTCTTTTTATATGGAGTTAACAGTCATACATAGTAGCAAAATTATCCATAGTGTGCAACCCACTACTTTTACTTGCATTGGTATGGATATAAATAACACTGTATTGAAGCAATCTCGGTACACTATTGGCTCTTGGTAAAAGTGCGGATTTTTTGAAAAGTAGGCAGCATAACAGTTCAGATATCTTCCAAGGGTGTCTTGAGAAAAGGAAACTAGAATTAAGTTTTAAGAAAAGCTATTGAGGAATACAGTTTCCATGATGCATTGAATTTGATTTTCAGTTCAAATTTTATATTCTCTGTCTCATAATAAAGAAGATTGTGTACGAAAACCTTTATATACTCTGCCAACAACTGGAATTCTGTCACTTCCTGTAAATATGAAAATTATTTTTTTGACACAGATGCCCTTATGGGTAGTGACTGTATGCCAATAAAAAGAGCATACGATCTCTGTATTTAACTGTTTCAGAAATCTTACTAAACAGCATACTCAGCACACCAGCAATTAAAAGTACACCGGTACTATGTCAGCTTCACATGCATTAGACTTCTCTGTGTTTTAGTAACTCCCTTATGAATGTTTTTCAATGGTAAAGGCTAAAAATAACATCCAGTCTTTAATTCCATACATCTGAAGCGATCTTAAAACAAATGCATACAAAGATGGGAATTTTATTTAGATCATATTGGAAAAGCCTAAACTGGGCAGCTGTCCTATCCTTTTACTTTTAAAAATGAACACTTCAAAAATACTTCAGCATACTGCAGGAGAACAAGACATACACCTTTGAATGTCATGCAGCTACGTGACATTCAGAGGCAGTTCCCTTTGAATTTTTTTTTATTTTTAATGAAGAAGGGACAGTGTGGAATCCAGTGAAAAATGGTTTCCATGAAAATTGTTCTGAAGATGACTACAGCAAAACCTCTGTATGTACCCTGAAGTACCCATTGCACCATCTAAGACCAGGACCAGCTGTGGCCATGGATAGGCCAAAAAAAGAGTAGTTGGGTAAAATATTTTAACTTTAAAGATTGAGAAACAACACACTTTCTGAAATACAGCATAATAACTGGTTTACAAAAGAAACAAACACTGTTGTTATTTTGTCTTTAAGGCCCTGTCTTGTGCGAGAGGTTAGGCTAGGCTGTTGCTTTCAAGTGCTGTCATCTTAAACAGCAGTTTTTAATAACAGAAAAATGGAATAGCTACCTCTAGTTTAAAAACAGCTTAAGTAAAATACTTGCCAGTGTGCATGTATTCAGGTGCTTGTCACAAATGTAAAAGCATCAGCAGCATAACCATTGGCTCGCTCTGTCCAGATTTTGTGCTTGCTTTGCTAAATAAATGAAAAGTAATAAAATAATTTGTATAAGTAATATGCAGAAGCCCACTTTGAAGAAAGTCTTAGGTTTCTGCCTTAAGGAGACCATGTGTCTTAGAATAAAGGATTTATTTGAGCTCAGTTTTTTCAGTAGCTCTGAGGTATTACTAATGACTCATGAATCCACTCCTGGAAAGGAGGCGAGTAGAGAATCGGTGCACATACACACCAAGCAGGTTTGACTTGTGTTTAATTGCTTCTGAGACAAGGTTCCCTTAGACCTTTCAGCAGTCCTTATGTAGCTTTTTTTTAAAAAAAACCCCACAAAACAACAAACTTTTAACTACTAGATAAATTATACCATATTTACAGAAGATGTGCACCTGGGCAGAGTTCAAGCAGTGAGGACTGTAGCACCAAACAAGGTCAGTTAATAAACCAGACTGGCGTTGGATAGAGGGAAGTCTGAGTCAAACCATGGCTGCTTTACAGTGCTTCTGCTGCCAGGAGGGTGCTCCTGCTCCTGGCTTTGGGAAGGGCCATTGCTCCTGCCTGCAGATGCCAGAGGACTGGCCAGGGAACCCAGCCGCTGGGATCATCTGCCCAGAAAGCATGGGGAGGGCTGCCGGCTGCTGCTCTCTTGGGTTAGCCCTGCCTCACTCCACACTGCTCCCTTCCAGCCAGCTCTGGTTTTCATGGGGCTTCTTGTGAGACCTGCACCTCAGGAAAGTGTCAGAAGACAATCCATTTTTTAAAAACTACTTCATTCTTTACCATTTCAGCATGTTCAACTAGCTCACCGCAGGGATCTGACAATGCTGAGGCCTGCCAAAGCGACAGAGGAGGGCGAGAAGAGCTCCCTGTGTGTCAGCTCCGAGCTGCCAGAGCTGCTCACCGAAGTGAGTGGACTCAAACACCTCAGCCAAACCTCGGCTGAGGGCGCCGGCTGCAGCCGGGACTTTTGCAAATGGTGGCAGGGCAGTTGCTGCAACAGGCAGCTCCAAACCAGCTTGAGTAGTTCTCAAGAGGACACACTCAGGGGTTTGTCTCAGGTCTGGCCACCTTGGGGGCCCAAGAACCAGAGATGTGTGGTGCAGCCTGTTGATATCGCTTCTCCCCTCTGCCTCCCTTCTCCCAAAAGTGAGGAGACTTGTAATTTGGATCCTCCCCTGTGAGTCCAGTGTTGCTTGGTAATAAAAAAGACTGAAAGCTGGTAGCTAACCACTGCATCATCCAAACAAGTCTCTGCTAAAGGAGCATTTCCTCGCTCCAACACATGCAAGTATCAGCTCCACGTGCAGGAGCAAGGGGGGCATAAATTTCGGTAAAATCACTGTGAATTTTCAACAGAGCTCCCAGGTGAAGACACGGTGATGCATGTCACTGTGTGCCCAGGGGATGATACAAGTTGGCCTTGCTGGAACTGTGAGCACACTGGGCGTGTAGGCTGCTGTGTTGGCAGCGCTGCCACACGAAGTGTAGAGGGGCACAGCAGCGCTCCACTGTTGTGAGGGGAAAGGTAAATAAAATATTTTTTTTGCTTCTTGCACCACGTGTTCTTAAGCTGTAATTTAAAACCAACCAACCAAACAAACAAAAAACAGAAAAAAAGCCAAGCTGGAATAAGTGCTTTTAATGGTCTCTCTCACGTTTTGTTTGGCTTCACTTATATTTTATAGAATTGATACTCATAAAGAATGATATTAAATCTATAAATGCGTTCATGCAGCCCAGAAGGCCAACTGCA